>NC_048298.1:283278441-283347637 GCF_013100865.1 Trachemys scripta elegans | reverse complement strand
CCCCTTCCCCGTCCCTCTTCAGGGACCCTTCTCACGAGCAACTTCTTATACAGGAGGTTTCTACGCTCCTGGCCATGGGGGCCATAGAGGAGGTTCCGATAGAGTTAAGGGGCAGGGGATTTTATTCCCGTTACTTCCTGATCCCCAAGTCCAAAGGAGGTCTGCGACCCATCTTGGACTTGCGCGGTCTCAACAAATTCGTAGTAAAGTTGAAGTTCCGCATGGTCTCTTTGGGGGCCATTATCCCTTCCCTCGATCCTGGAGACTGGTTCGCCGCCCTCGACATGAAGGACGCATACTTTCACGTTGCAATCTACCCGCCTCACAGACGCTTCCTGCGATTCGTGGTAAACACGGTGCACTACCAATTTGCAGTCCTTCCCTTCGGCCTATCCTCGGCCCCAAGGGTGTTCACGAAATGTATGGCGGTCGTGGCAGCGTACCTTCGTCGGCAAGGGATACAGGTGTTCCCGTACCTAGACGACTGGCTGGTGCGCGGTCGCACCAAGGAGCAAGTTCAAGCTCACGTCCACAGAATAGTGCACACATTCCACGAGTTGGGCATCCTACTCAACAAGGACAAATCCACTCTAGAACCTACCCAGAGAATAGAATTCATCGGCGCAGTTCTAGACTCCAGACGTGCACAAGCCATCCTGCCAGACAACCGCTTTGGCACCATCACGAACCTCATTCAAGGGCTCAAGGCCTTCCCAACTACCACGGTGAGGTCGTGCCTTACCCTGCTGGGTCACATGGCTTCCTGCACGTACGTAACCAGGCATGCCAGACTTCGGCTTCGCCCACTTCAAACCTGGGTGTCATCAATATACCGTCCACATCGGGACAGCCTGAACATGGTAGTCACGGTCCCGAACTCGGTCCTGGCCTCCCTCACCTGGTGGCTAGATCACAATGTGGTCTGCGAGGGGATGCCATTTCACGCCCCACAACCCTCTCTGCACCTGGTCACAGACGCGTCATCTCTGGGTTGGGGCGCCCATCTCAACGAACACCATACCCAGGGCCTGTGGACTACACCCCAGCTAGCCCTGCATATCAATGTTCGGGAACTGATGGCGGTACGCCTGGCGTGCCAGGCATTCCTCAATCTCCTACGTGGCCGCTGTGTGCTGGTTCTCATCGACAACACCACGGCCATGTTTTACATCAACAAGCAAGGAGGAGCACGTTCGTCAATTCTATGCCAAGAGGCCATTCGCCTGTGGGACTTCTGCATCGCCCACTCGATCCATCTCACGGCATCGTTCCTCCCTGGAGTCCAGAACACTCTAGCGGACCGACTCAGCAGGTCCTTCCAAACGCACGAGTGGTCTATCCGTCCGGACATCATACATTCCATCTTCCAGAGGTGGGGGTTTCCCCAGATAGACCTGTTTGCATCCCGAGACAACAGGAAGTGCCACATGTTCTGCTCCCTACAAGGTCGAGCTCCGGGCTCCCTCTCGGATGCGTTTCTCCTTCCCTGGAAAGATCACCTGTTTTATGCCTTCCCTCCGTTTCCTCTGGTCCACAAGGTACTGCTCAAATTACGCAGAGACCAGGCACAGGTAATTCTGATCGCTCCAGCGTGGCCGAGACAACATTGGTACACCACACTGTTGGAGCTCTCGGTTCAGACACCGATCACACTTCCATTATGTCCGGATCTCATATCTCAGGACCACGGTCGGCTGCGTCACCCCGACCTGCAATCACTCCACCTCACGGCGTGGCTGCTCCATGGTTCACCCAGGCAGAGCAGCAATGCTCACACTCTGTCCAACAGATCCTGCTGAGCAGTAGGAAACCCTCAACACGGACCACGTACCTGGCCAAGTGGAAACGGTTCTCCTGTTGGTGCGAACAACGAGCCACGTCCCCGTTGCAGGCACCCATTCCTCTCATATTGGAATATCTCCTCTCCCTAAAACAACAAGGGTTGGCGATATCTTCAATTAGAGTTCACCTGGCCGCTATATCGGCCTTTCACCCAGGGGAACTCGCGTCCTCGGTATTCTCTAACCCGATGGTTGTTAGATTCCTCAAGGGCTTAGACCGGACGTACCCGCAACAGCGTCATCCCGTCCCGACGTGGGATCTCAATCTGGTTCTCTCCAAACTCACAGGTCCTCCATTCGAACCACTAGCCACCTGCTCACTTTTGTACCTATCCTGGAAGACAGCCTTCCTCGTAGCCATCACCTCAGCAAGGCGCGTTTCTGAGCTCAGGGCGCTTACATCTGAGCCCCCTTACACAGTCTTCCATAAGGATAAAGTGCAGCTTCGCCCACATCCTGCCTTTCTCCCTAAGGTGGTTTCTACATTTCATATTAACCAGGACATCTTTCTCCCGGTCTTTTACCCCAAACCACATGCCACTCGCCAGGATCAACGTTTGCATTCCCTGGACGTACGAAGGGCCCTGGCCTTCTATATTGACCGCACAAAGCACTTTAGAAAGACGACGCAACTCTTCGTTGCAGTAGCCGACCGAATGAAAGGCTCACCGGTCTCCTCACAACGCCTATCCTCCTGGATTACGTCTTGCATCCGGACTTGCTATGACCTGGCAGGTGTCTCAGCACCGCACCTCACCGCTCACTCCACGAGGGCCCAAGCTTCCTCGACTGCTTTCCTGGCACATGTTCCGATACAGGACATCTGTAGAGCGGCGGTTTGGTCATCAGTCCACACGTTTACAGCTCACTATGCACTAGTGCAGCAGTCCAGGGACGATGCTGCATTCGGGTCAGCGGTTTTGCACACAGCAATGTCTCACTCCGACCCCACCACCTAAGTTGGGCTTGGGAGTCACCTAATGGAATGGATATGAGCAAGCACTCGAAGAAGAAAAGACGGTTACTCACCGTTGTAACTGTTGTTCTTCGAGATGTGTTGCTCATATCCATTCCAAACCCGCCCCCCGTCCCCACTGTCGGAGTAGCCGGCAAGAAGGAACTGAGGGGGCGCCGGGTCGGCTGGGGTATATATTCAGCGCCATGAAGGCGCCACTCTAGGGGGCTCCACAGCCGACCCGCCGGTGTTGCTAGGGTAGAAAATCTTCCGACGATCGTGCACGCGGCGCGCACACACCTAATGGAATGGATATGAGCAACACATCTCGAAGAACAACAGTTACAACGGTGAGTAACCGTCTTTTACTGTACATGGCGCCAGGCTATATATTGTGCAGGTGTAACCCACACACCTGCTGGGTGTGGTGTTCTGTCCCATGTAATGGCACCGAGACCACTTAGAGAGAGATTTAATGAGTCTACTCTACAGCCTTAGCTAAGGGCTATATGGCTTTTAGCTCATGCATTTAGCTCCAGAGGTCTCAGGTTCAATCCCGCCTGTCGACGACCGGGGTCTGTCGGTGTTACACAGCCTCCCACCAAAGCTAGTCCTCTACTGCACACATAGAAATGCATTAGTTCCACTAGCAAGGGACTCTTCACAGCCTCAGAGGATGGGGCAGTATTGCCTGTTAATGAAGTGTCATTGGAGTAACCTTTAATACGGCGATTTCTGAAAAATAACATTATGAAAAATAATAGTATAAAAACAAAGGGAGAATGTTGAAGAGATTTCCAGTTTTTTTAAAAAGTCAGTATTTGTAAGAGCTTTTGTTTACAGAAAATATTGTGGGGAAACATAAAAAAGTAGGGTTGTACTCACACTTTTAGCTATAACCCATTTTCGGGCCGGAATGCATCTCTCTTATGCCAGCTACTCACAAGCAATTTAAACCTCTTGTTTCACATAACCTATCTGACATTCTGTTCTATTCTTATATCATGCCAATCACTATGGTATGCCTGTGATATCTATTCTGACCTGTTGCATTGCTGGTATCATTCTTCACCTATGAGACCCGACCCCAGTGTTCAGAATATATCCCCTGACTCAACAAGTTACTTAATCATGTGTATAATTTTAAGCAGTAGTTTTACTGAAGCAAAAGGACTACTCACATGCATGAAATTAAGACCATAACTGAATCTGGGACTATTTTTGTAGATTGCATTCCCTCCTAATAACCAGCATTGTATCATGTGTCATAGCATCACATGACATATAACCCAGAGTAACTCAGCAAGCATTAAAAATGGGGAAAAATGCCTTCTTTACAGAAGGCTGGGGGTTGATTAAGAGACCTATCAGGTATCTCAATTTGATCAGAATACAAAATTAAACATAGGTTGCATGGTACATTAGTGTGTCTGTCAGTGACTATGGCTTTGGCCAGGCAATTAGACAGGGCAAAAAATATTCTAAATGATATTTTAAATAGCTTCTTCCAATCATTAAACACAGTTATCATATCCATATTTTCTAAATGTAAACCACTGAAATCCTCAAAGTCTGCTCTCCACAGTGGTGTGTTATTGATGATCCATCTGAGCTTCATTTCCTAACAGAAAAACTTTGTCGGTCAATTTATTCCAATATATCACTATTTGGCTGGGTAGTTATCAATCCTGTAATTGTTCATGACATGCCAGGAATAATTCAGCTAATTATTACAATATGTCTTACTTTGCCATGCCTCTGTGTGTCAAAATGTCCTTTGCGTGTATCAGAAAAACTCAAATTCCTAATTAAACGGAAGATATAGGAATTGATTACTAACTCCACAAAATAATGGAAAATTACATTTTTTTGCCTGTTCTGCATAGAAATTTTACTGGTCTGAACTCATTTTTGACAAACGTTATGCTGCTAACTTTAATTGATCTATTGCCACAATTCTGCCACAAAGCCTAGAAGATGCTGCTGTCACTGAACATTAGTTTCAGTTATTGGACAACTACAACAAACCACCCTGGGTTATAATGGAGAAGAACTTCATTTTCCCCAATTCACTGGGGGAGGAGTGGGAAAGAGCTGATGTCTATACTACCAAAAAGGTCATAAGATTAAATGTTCTCCAGTTAAATAGATACACAGGAGAAAAAAAAAAACACCTGTATAGTGAACAGACTGCAATATACATATTTGAATAGTTAAAATAGGCCAGATTTAATTCAGTAACAATGATACCATACTGATACAATAATCAATACAATAATCAACATATTGCATTTTTATTTTCAGCATGTAAAATTCTATCCTGGCCTCATAGGTGTCAAAGGTAATCTCTTGCTGACTTAATTGGAAGCAGAAAGAAGTTCTTGCATTGTGAAAGTCTGTTTTGGTTCATTATAGATGTGGGGAAATGGAAAAGACAATAAACATTATGGAACATTTGGTTTGCATAGTTTTCATTAACTCATTTCAACAGCACAAAAGCATCATTTCAGCGTATGTATTAGCTAAAGTGCATTCAGCTGATGCAGAACCTCCCGCTTACAATTAATGAATGGCTGTGCAAGTGCAAACTATAACAACAGATGACACGGAAGAGAAAATATATTGGGTTTCATACTGATATGGATTGCTGTAAGATCAGAGTGTTTTAAGAAATCATAACCAGCTTGAAGAACGAGCAGTTTGTAGCCATAAAGTCATATCACCAGAATTAACCTGGGACATTATTCTCAAGGGGTGACATTCACCCCGGAAAAGATGGCCCACATGACTAAACCCCATTGTAAACGCTTATATAGGAACTTAGAAATGTACAAAACTTTTTTTTTAGGGAATCTTCTCTGAACTGGGGTGAATTTCATACAAATGATGAACAAATCTTTGAAACTGAAAGAAGAGACAGAGGAAATATGATCTGGAAGAATAAACGGGCTAAAATTAGCTTGTGATGCAGCAGCCCACTGGTGTCAGAGGGTTCACTACTATGTCAGTATCTCCTATCAGGCCTGACAAATTCCCTAAGGGCTTGTGTACACTTAAAATGCTACAGTGGCACAGCAGTGCCACTGCAGCTGTGCTGCTGTAGTGCTTCAGTGTAGACACTGCCTACACCAACAGAAAGGATTCTCCCCTCAGCATAGGTAATCCAATTCCCCAAGAGGCAGTAGCTAGGTCGACAGAAGAATTCTATGCTGCTCAGTGGTTGGATTTTTCATACCCCTGACCAACATAGTTATGCCAATGTAGTTTTCTAGTGTCAGACCAAGCCTAAGCCTCGCTGCTGTCATAGTATCTATCCATAAAGAGTGTCATGAAAGGTCTTAAATGAATCATGCTGGTCATTGATATCATCGTGAAATGTATGTACTGATTATATTAAAGTTATATCTATATACTAAAACTATGTCCTTAGTTTGTATCAAAGCGTTACTCCCCAGCAGAGGTGAGAAATTGGTTTCCTGCCAGACCAGAGATGTTAATCCATCTGTCTGTGGAAATGAAAAAAATGAGTATTGTCATTCACAGTCACCAGTCTGAGCTAAATGTAGGAAGTGGAGAACAGTAGCGGTAAAAGGTTTGGTTGGGGATGCATTCCAAAGGTTTATTTGAACTATAACTGGGGGACAGGGACAACACCCGTCATCCCGCACCTGAGAAAGTAATTGGGCAGTGAGATTATACTCATGAAAACTGGATTCCAGCCTGTCCTGGATGGAAATGCAGCAAGAAAGCTTTAGGTGTAAAATTGTTTTAGACAAGGGTTTGAGTCTGTTAAAGTTAAATTTAGACTCTAATAGGCATGTTATACTTTTTGTTTTCTATGTAATCACTTCTGTTTCCATGAGCTTTTCTCAGTAGCTCTTTAATCTTAATCTTTGATAATAAATTTATGATTGTTTCACTATAACTATATCTCTGTGCTTTGTTGTTCTAAAGGACCTGATCCTGAGTTGTACCAGTGGAGCTGTGTGTATACTGTTCCCTTGGGAATGGTGAGCCAGGCAGTTACTGTGAGTGTCCAGTGACAGGGGCTGGGCACTACAGGGGGATCTCGGGGACTGGGTACATGACACCTGCAAGACAAAGTAAGAACTGTCAGAGTCCTGAAGATTGTTTGGGTGGCTAACAGACGGGGGGCTGTACAGACTGGGGCTCTCTCTCACTGAGGCGGGAGCTGGGGGTGACAGGGTGACTCACAATCCTGGACACTATGAGAAAACATCACATAGCTACTGAAACTACTGAAAAAAAAATCCTGCTATTGTGATGGCTGCTGTCTTCGCTGATACTGGAGAACTGAAGCAGGGAACTCCAGAACTAAAAGTGTGAGTCCTTACAGCTCAGTTGGAGGGCCACACTTTGTAGCAGGGCATGTAACAGACCCGTTTGTTGTGTGGATCAGGCGCACAGGAGGACATGTAACACATACTGACCAGTTGCATTATAAAAAATAATAAAATTGCATTATAAAAAAATACAGATTCACATCTGTAAGTCATTTATCTTCTTGTGCATTTCCTACTTTTTCTTTATTAAAATCAATTGAAATAATAATTAATAATAAAAAAAGTCTGCCAAGCTACCAAACCATTTGAAACTCTTGGATATATAACTGGGGGTGAATAAATTTAAAAAGGTTTGCAGTCCAGATTCACTTTGGATACACAGCCAAAAGTTCAGATGTTTATCTGTGGTTTATCCGAAATATTTGAATTATTTGAATTTGCAAAATTGGGCAGAACAGACGGGAACAGGCTTTCTGCTGGTGGTTCTAGCTGAAAGTACTTTGGAACTGCCTTTCTCAGGGAATTGTGGTATTTCTCATCCTGATCAGAAACTAAAGGGGGGGGGGGGAACAAACAAAACCTAAACCCTATCCAAATTTTTCACAACCTCAAAAAAGGTTAGGTTCAAATTTAAAAATAGGGGAAGCTTAAGGGATTCTTTTTCTCTAAGCTATATATCAATCTCATTTGGTATTTATAAATCACCATTCACCCTCCTACCTAGGCAGTATGACTATCATTCTTATTTTAGCTAAACCTGTTTTCCGTCCCTAGTTAAAACTAAATAATGAATAATTCTTTTTTTTTTTAAATCTTGGTTTGTTTGTTTTAGTTCCATGTATGTCAATAATTATTAAACATAATGTGATCTGCACCACTATAATATTCTGGCAAAAAGAAACTGTTCAGGTAACACATACTACATACTTTGTGATGGGGGATAGCAGACATTGGCTTCATCTAACTTAGAAAGTAAGTAGACATTCTCAGTAACACTGAAAAGTAGAGCTGGCTGGAAACTGGAATTTCTATTCCACGGGAAAATTTTTAAGAAAAAGTAAAATAAAATATTTATAAAAAAGGGATCAAAATAGAAAGCTGAAATTTGCCACAGAGTGAAAATTACATACAATTTCAATTTGGGACCATTGAATAGTTTTCTTTTGACAATCTTTGAACATTATATAACAATATAAAATACTAAATAAATATATTCTGTATACTAAATTTGGTATAATATACATGTAGTAAAAGCGATATAATAAAACAGTCTAGATGAAATGAACTGAAATTAAAGTAAAAACTAGGGCTGTCAAGCGATTAAAAAAAATTAATTGTGCGATTAATTGCACTGTTAAACAATAATAGAATACGATTTATTTAAATATTTTTGGATGTTTTCTACATTTTCAAATATATTGATTCCAATTACAACACAGAATACAAAGTGTAAAGTGCTCACTTTATATTTATTTTTTATTACAAATATTTGCACTGTAAAAGACAAAAGAAATAGTATATTTCAATTCATCTAATACAAATACTGTAGTGCAATCTCTTTATAATGAAAGTTGAATTTACAAATTTAGAATTATGTACAAAAAATAACTGCATTCAAAAATAAAGCAATATAAAACTTTAGAACCTACAAGTCCACTCAGTCCTACTTCAGCTCAGACAAACAAGTTTGGTTACAATTTGCAGGAGATAATGCCGCCCACGTCTTGTTTACAATGTCACCTGAAAGTGAGAACAGATGTTCGCATGGCACTGTTGTAGCCGGCATCGCAAGATATTTATGTGCCAGATGCGCTATAGATTCATATGTCCCTTCATGCTTCAACCACCATTGCAGAAGACATGAATCCATGCTGAATCCATTCTGCTCAATAACGATCCAAAGCGGAGCGGACCGACATGTTCATTTTCATCATCTGAATCAGATGCCACCAGCAGAAGGTTCATTTTCTTTTTTGGTGGTTCGGGTTCTTTAGTTTCCTCATCAGAGTGTTGCTCTTTTAAGACTTCTGAAAGCATTCTCCACACCTCGTCCCTCTCAGATTTTGGAAGGCACTTCAGATTCTTAGACTTGGGTCTAGTGCTGTATCTATCCTTAGAAATCTCACATTGGTACCTTCTTTGCCAGGGCTGAGCCCCAGCATCTCTGGGCTTACCAGTTCATAGCCTTGGCACCTCTGGGCTTGCGGTGTCAGGAACGTTTAAAAAAAAAAAATTCCTGGCGCCCAGGCACCCAATTGCTTGATCTCTGGCACCTCTTTCATTAGAAATTAAGCATTGGTAATAGGGAAACAACAGTTATGCCAAACAAGAGCAATCTTGGCACTCTTCTGTAACCATTTGCTTTATTAGTCATGTTTCTACTATGAAAAATGCTCTATTGTGGAAGTAATTTGAAAAAGTAGAAGACAGCATAGCAGATTCATATATTCAGGTTGGCCCTCTTGACATTAATATTGCTGGATGAGGCCCTTAGTGTGAAGATGGAATGGACACACAGTATATGTTAACTGTTACAATTTCCATTGTGGACTGTCCTGCTGCCAACCGTAACCAGTTCAATTAATTGCTTAGACGGTTATGAAAAAATAAGAGGGTACATCTATTTGCATATAGATTGTAAATCTGGCAAAGTGAAAAACTTTGAAGAATAAGAACAGCAATTTCTATCTTGCATATTGCAGGAGGGTCTTGTGTTTAAAATACTGGCCTGGGAGGCCACTGTTCTATTCCTGGTTTTACCTCAGACTTTCTATATGACCTTGGGCGAAATGTTTTAGGGCTACATTTTCATATAAATGTGTAGGCAACTCTGCATGCAAGGTTACTGGAATTGCACAAGCAGATTTCTCAACATCTTAGGCCTTTTTCTTTTCTACTGCTCATGTAAAATAGAAGTTACAACGACTTAACTTAACTTGCTTTAGAGTAATTATTATGCTGTTGTCATGATTGATTAGTTATATTTTTTTTGTACAGTGCTTTGAAAATCATGTTGTATACAGGCTATGTATAATTATTATCATCAAGGACAGGTAATTCCCATTAATCTGTCTAGCTGAGTATTTATGATACCCTCATTACCATGGTATCAGAGCATCTAATGGGAATGAATTAACTGGAGTTATGTGCATATACTAAGTGGAGACTGGTCTCTTCTGGACCAGACTCTGACTTCAGTGTGGCTTGGACTGGTACTTGGGAGACCTGGGTTCTGGTCCTGGTCCTGGTTCTGTATCTGTCCTGTTGAGTGACCTTGGGCAAGTCACTTTCCCTCTCTGTGACTGTAAAATGAAGATAAGGATATTGATTTCCTTTGTAAAGTGCTCTGAGATCTACTGATGAAAATTTGTACATAAAAGTTTTGTATTATTATTTTTATTATTACTAGAATTCTGGGATAGAAACAGGAGATTCCCATAACCGGTGGATCTGCAGGATCATATCCAGGTTCACCAACCCTGTCCATCTAGCTGATGTTGTTGGCCAGTGGGGCTCCTGAGGGAGAGGCCTTGTCATTGGAGCAAGTCATCCTTTCCAGTGACCACTGTAGGGTGGGAAGCCCTGCCTTTCCATTTAGTCCCCTTGCTGGTTTCATGCCAGGCATCAACTACAGTATATGCTCTGCTCTAAGGACTTGATCCAACTCAGCGATGATAATGGGAATCTTTCCAATAACTCCAGTGGGAGTTGGAACAGGCCCTAAATACTTTTCCTCTTTCATGTTCATACAGATACGCCTGATGCACTGGATGCTGCTTTATTCCAGCTGTTAAGTACAAGAATGCAGTTGTATTGTATTCAATATATTTGTAGCACTCCGTGTGTGGATCAAATTTGGGGATATACCCTCTTACCTTTTTTTCTCAGGCCACTCCCTTGTCTTCTGTCCATCCCAAGGCTGGCAGAGAACCAGCAGATGGGAACTGCCATTGGTCCCCTCCTGCAGTACATTAGCAGATGGCCCCAGTACTGGATGTGTGCTCATCTTTATGTTCATCCCATTTGTGCTTCAAAAAGATGTGGAAAAGGGGTAAACATTGACTCTATATACACATATATGATCACAAGGCTAAATTCTACCGTCCTCACGCTTAGTATCCATTTATTTTGCCAATAGTCCCACTGAAGTCAGTGGGACTGCTTGCTGAGTAAGCTACTATTTAATGTGTGTAAAGGGGGAAGAATCTGGCCCTTGAGCTTAAATAAACAATAAAGTTTCAGTATCAAAGGACACTTTCAGTTTGTGTATTGTTAGAAACAGCTAAGCTGTAGATGTTCGTAGCAATTGTACTGACTTTATCTTACTAACACTATAAATGTTCCTATATTTTCTGTCCCTATAAACCTTCAGGCACCAACTGTATTTTTGACTAACTATAATCCAAAACTTGCTTTCAATCATGTGTAGCCCAAGAGCCCTGGACAATACTAAGCTTGTTCGAAAGCCTACAAACTTGTTTTTATTTTTTCTGCATTGGAAGCAAGTTGTATGTTAGAGACCCATTTTGGGGCAAATCCGTTGTCTCATATCTGGCAGCCTACTATTTTGAATCAGTTTTTATATAATAGTCCAACAGCTTTGTTGAACTTGATGATTATTGTTGTTATTTATTATTTGTATTGCTGTATTACCTGCGGGTCTAGCTCCATTGTGCTAGCCACTGTACAAAAGCTATATGTTATGTACAGTTCGGTGGGTAGTGGCAATCTTCTTTTTTTTTTTTTTCTTTTTTCTGTGCTATCCACTGCACAGTCATTGAGGATTATTTGAAATGATTAGAAGAAGATACACGATGATGATCTACAATAAGCTTTTTAATAGTCCCAAATCAATAATTCTGTTCAGGAGCTGTCTCTATAGCTTCATTTTGTTTTTAATTTGATTGGTCTATATTTTCAAAAAGAAATGTAGAGTTTTTCCATGATATTTTTACTGAATGGTGTATAAAATAGGATCTACTGTGTTTCATAACAGGTTTTTATGCTTGCCAAAATAGATTATACAATGCCTAATGGTAAACAGAGATAGTTTGGGTCTGTCTTGAAGATAGAGTACTAAGAAATTGGGCCCATCATTGTCATTTTTCTCAGCAATTCCTCTCATCTGTCACAACACAGTAGTTATGAAAAATGAAACCATAAATTCAATTTAGAGGGCAATTTGCAGCTAATCTTTGGAGTAATTCCAGTGTGAATAATGCAGCAATTTGGATGCATGGTCAGTCAATTCAGTCCCTGATTTATTAGGATTTAAGGAAATTTTCTTTCATTAATGATAATTACCCAACAAAAGAAAATAATTTCTCAAAAATTATCTACCTTTACATCTGTGGTCTCAGTTTTGAGAAAGGCTGCAATGTTGGTTAAACTTATTATTATGGGTGGTGGGGGGAGGGAGCTTTTAACAAAAGATATATGAGGTATTTAAATTCTGAACTGTATCTCTTTACAGCACATGTGTGAACTGATCAGTACTGGTTTATGGCCACTTTTATATGACTCCCATTAGAGCTAACATTTTGAATATCTCAGCATAAGGACACTGGGATTTGCCATTGATTTTCCACACTTCTTACACCTTGAAGATTGCATTAAAATCTGGCTCAAGCAAGAGTGACATTTTTTGTTCCTGTCTAGAAGTCAGATCCATTATCTGAGAATTTTCCTAATTATTAAATCCCCACTTTCTCTGATATTTTACATGCATATATTTGTATATAGACTTCCTTCAGTTATAAAGATACATACACATTAGTGTCTATCTCAGACCCGGACTAAGTGCTCTATATACCAACTTTAAACCATCTCCTTCACCCTCCTCAGTGTAGGCTGCCTATGGGAGCACTCCACTTGAAGCAGCTTGTTTGGTGGCCATTTTAGCCTCAGGATCAAGGAAACTGAAAGGTCTCATGGTATAGCTGAGGAATTAGCCCCCCACAGATAATATTTAAATCTATAGACTCATGTTCTTACCTTCTATAGATTCATGTCTCTTCCAAAGAGATCTTAACTTTAATTTAATTTGATTATTTTTTCCTAAAATTCCTACTTATGCACACTCTTCAGGGTCTTCTATGTTTGTGCAGTGCCTCTATAATCCTGGTTCAGGTCTTTGGATGCTAACCTAATACAAAGATTCATTATTCATAATAATAGTTATGCTTCCTGATTACTTATTTTTCCATGAATCAGGGACAGCACCTTTGGCCCTAATGATGAAAAATATACTTGAAACCTGGCATCATTAAAATAAGAAATAAACAAGAGATGAATGATGCTCTCGAGGTTGAGCCATTATGTGACATTATATAAGAATGTGATGCCACATGACTTGGAAAGATACAATCTGCAAAGGAAAATATAATGCCTGCTATTTTCTGTTATGAAATGTTTTGTGCATTTAAAATTTAGGTGTTTTTAAAGGAGCGCTTCTTCAGGTTTCTTTCTGTTTACATTACATCTTTATCTAGCATGTTGTGTTTTGCATCTGGCAGAAGGAATTTGAATATAATTATGATTAAAAAGAAAGAAACACAATTAACTTATTTTCAGATGTTTCCTGGTAATAGGTAGTAGCAGTTGTAAAATGGACCTGTAAAACTGTGACCCTGGAAATGGTTTATGATTACTGGGGGAAACGTCTGTGTTTGGCTTTTGTGAACATGCCAGCTTTTTGTACTTGTGAACACAGCTTGAGCTGGCTTCATGAGGAAATTCACGCACCTGGTAACAGATCTTAAATCATGCTTAGTTTAACAAGACTAGAGGGACCTATAACCTGCATATTTTAAATGTTTAATTTTATGTTTCCTGGGATAAGTTTCTTGTTATTGTTTTCTTTCAAGCCTTAAAACTGGGTTCCAGGAATGTACTTTCATACTCAAATTAAAAACATTCACAGATGCCATTAGTGTTATAATCTACTGCCATTTCTCAGCTGCGCCCAGCAAAAGGTCAGGCCCATTAACAATCTTCCATGCGAGGCTGTTAGAGTACACTCTTTTTCTCAAGTACTGCAGTATTATGGCTTTAAAACTTCATAACTGAAAGGCTTTGTGTAGCCTTTTCAATTTTGCAGTAATATTGTGATAACTTTAAATCGCATCACCACTTCTACACTAATTATGAAAAGCATCTTGATGAAACGACATTTAATTTATTATTAATCCTTCTCAATACTTTCCACTTAATTTTGTATAATTTAAGTATGAATGTGTCATATTCATTTTGTGCTTTTCATCATAATACTTCAAGTCTTTTTACAAACACACTACAGTCAAGCTGATGTACAGTCACTGAAGTGCAGCCATATCTGGGGTGGAACATAAGCTGTTATTTTCGCCATCCTCACAGTATGCCTTAGTTTTCAAGAATTGTGGCTTCACTTTCTGTCATTTGTAGTTTCCGCTGTATCATGGAAACTTCTTCATGAAGAGACCGTCCCAGTCCATGTTACCTATGACAATAAACACTTTTAAAGTGACACATACTTGGCCAGCAGCCAGTTAAGACCACATGATTGTTGTTATGCTGCAAAACTTCTTAGGTACTGATTCTTCAAACATTTATATGCTTGCTTAATTTTAGGCATGTGAATAGTCCCAGCTGCTTCGGCTCTGTATACCAGGTAACATGGCTGTAATAATATAAAACACCTCTAGAAGCCCAAGCTCCAGCAGGGGGGAGGATTTCCCCAGCACAGGAGTTGAGGAAGACAGCCTTCAGAGGGTCACTTCACAAACCCTGGCATAAGGAGGCATGATAAGCGTGGGCTGGCAGGTTGAAGGGGGTCTGTCTACAGTGTTACATACAGTGGGAATTCGGTGCAGAGCAGTTGCCTATAGGCAGCTGGGGTCAGGCTGGTATAACTTAGCCCCTCTAATTTGTGCCAGGGGTCCCATTGCCAGAATCGGGAAGGTGCAATGGTGGCTTCTCCTCTGGGCTGTAACTTCTGCACTGTGCTGAGCCTAATGGAACTATTCACATGCTTAAATTTAAACACGCGTATAAGCGCTTGCAGGATTGGCACCATAGGCTGTAAACTCTTTAGGGCATGCTCTCTGTCTTCCTTAGGGGTGTGTGGACCATGGCACACTATGGACTCTACCACAAAACAAACAAATAATAACTAAAGAATGGTTGGTGGAATAGAATTCAGATCCTCTTGCTCCAAAAGCCACTTAAGTTAAAGATGTGTGTCTGCTGCCTGTTGGCAATATAGGGTCTGTGACACATAGTTAAGCAGTTCTTGTCCTCTGCTAGAGAGAAGTACAACCCCCTGCCACCTCAGTCCATTATTACAGTATAAATAAATGCACAAAGTGAGATTTGTGACCTGTACCAATGTGTACATCCTACTATCCCTGTTTAACTTTGAAATGATAAGACTGCCAACAAATGATGCATTAACAATATGAGTCATTTCATTCTCTTCTCTTCACTCAATGAATGTTAACAAGGTAAAATTTGTAACGTGCATTTAAAGAATTTTTTTATTCATTTTTTTTATAACATACTCATCTTGTGTGGGTTACTGCTCAGTTCTTCATTCTGAGATTGTATTTTTTTTCTCTCACACTAACCCAAGAATAAGCAATTTTTTTGTAGCAATGGCCAGGAAATAAAAGTGCATGATCTCTGAAAATGTCATTGTTCTGTTTCCATCCGCATAGAGCAAAGTATGTATTTTCATTTTAATGTAAGGAAATGAGCAACAAGAAAGAACAAAAGTGAAGTCTCCACTGTGAGATGCAAAGTGACTATAACCTTGTGTGATACTTCGGCCATGTGTGTTTGTTTGTGTGTGTGCGTGCTCTGTAATAAGTCACAGCAACTCTGAGAACAAAATTGCTTCTTAAATATACCCAGGGAGAGTTCTGAGAACCATAAACATGCAGTGCAAAGAAAACTTGTCGTCATAATTTCACAGCTGCATACATCACAGTTGCCATTTCTTTAGATTAACTAGCTGTTGTGGTCAGTTTGATGGTAATTCACTTCTGTAACCCAATACTTCTTCCACAATATGTCTGGGCTCCAACTAAGCAGTGACTGTGAGATTTGAGGTAGAGTGACTTTTGCATCAGTCTCCAGACTGCCAGTATATTATGCTGCTGCTATGCCATAGGTCTGGCCCAAGGCCTTTCTTGTAGTGCATATGTTCCAAAAGGAAATAAATGGGAAGAAATGGATGACCCCACATGTTTTGCCGTTTTGCTTTCTCCCCCTGCCCTAGGCCACATATCAAGCTAATGGTTCTAGCTGAGGTTCTCTTAAACAAACAAAACCCTCACCTGGCAAATCACTTCTTTAAGAGTCACTGAAGAATGATATGAAATGTTTCCTTCAATTCCCTGCCATCCTTGTAAGATCTGGACCAAGTTTGGCACCCTAACTTGGGTGTGCTGCGTATTACTATATTGTGACGCTGCTAGAGTAACCTCATATTGCTTTAGATAAATGCATCTGGAATCATAAGAACTTCTTCACAGATTTATCAGGAGGTTTAAAATCTTCATTAGTTAGGGGATAAATAAATCTGTGAAATTAATAAATTAATACTTGTGGTTTTGGCTTGTATTCATTCTGTCAGCTATTCTAACTATGACTTGAGGGGTGAAGTTTAATTGGAATTTGTTTACAAAAAATATGAGATTTCCATAGACACAGTAGGTTGGAGATGGATTCTAGGTGTGCATGAAATTACATGCAGAATTCAATTATGGATAGTAATGTGGGCATGGCATTCTCTGCTGAGTCCCCTTAAGTGTAGATTAACATTACATGGAATATTCTTTCAGAACACTGAAAAAAGGCTGGGTTTTTTTGCACTTAGCATCATCATCAAAAGACTGACTTTAAGATACTGGAACAAGTATTTCTATCATTGCCCAGTACATGCCAAACAAATACTTGTAAATACAATAAGTAGAACTGGTCAAGAATTTCTGTTTCTGTTAAGCCTTTAGGTAAGAGAAACAAGGTAGGTGAGGTAATATATTTTATTGGACCAACTTCTATTGGTGGAAGGGACAAGCTTTTCAGCTTAACAGCACTCTTCTTTAGATCAGGAGGGGATAACCAGAATGCCTAAGCCAGGGGTCGGCAACGTTCGGCACGCAGCTTGCCAGGGTAAGCACCCGAGAAGCCGCGGCCAGCACATAGCTCGCCCGTGCCGCTTCTCGCCGCCCCCATTGGCCCGGGACAGCGAACCGCGTCCAGTGGGGGCCGCGATCAGCCGAACCTGCCGCGTCAGCAGGTAAATAAAACTGGCCTGGCCCGCCAGGGTGCTTACCCTGGCGAGCCGCATGCCGAACGTTGCCGACCCCTGGTCTAAGCTAAATACAAGTTAGGACGACCACTTAAAATGAAGTGGGCAATTGAGGGTTAGATTGTTAAGCATAAGATAAGAGAGACATGCATGTAGAGCAGTGGTGGGTAACCTGCGGCCTGGGGGCTGCACACGGCCCATCAGGGTAATCCACTGGTGGGCTGTGAGAGTTTGTTTACATTTGCACAGCTGCCCGCAGCTCCCAGTGGCCGTGGTTCACCGTTCCCCACCATGGGGAGCTGCGGGAAGCAGCGGCTAGCACATCCCTATGGCCCGCGCTGCTTCCTTCAGCTCCCATTGACCGGGAATGGCGAACCGCAGCCACTGGGAGCTGCAGGCAGCTGTGCAAATGTAAACAAACTCTCTGGAGGCCCGCCAGCGGATTACCCTGATGGGCCGTGTGTGGCCTGCAGGCCGCAAGTTACACACCATGGATGTAGAACATTGCTATTTTTAAAATCCTTTTCCTCTTACGTAGTGCTGTGTTCCTGTTGTTCAGATTAAACAATACTTTGGTTTAAGAAGATTGTATTTACCACTGGTAACAAGTTCCCAAAGTGAAGAAACTTAGGTACAATGTCCCATCAGACCTGCTGGATAATAGACCAGGCCCGAGGCTACAAAACCCAGTGTAAGAGTGGGAGAATTATGGGATTCCACCCCAGAAAAGGTAAGGGCTTGAGGGTTAATGTCTGTGGGGGTGCACTCAGAGAGACCAGGGTCAAATGTGCAGCTAGCCTTGTAACTATGTAACCGTAGGGTACGTGCAAAGGGGTGTACAGGCCCAGCACAGGCAAATGACGGTCTTTGGCCCCAGTTGGCCCCATACCATTACACTTGCAGCAGATGTCAGCTGAGGAGAGAAGAGTTAGAAGCTCAGTTTTGGTCTGACCAGGAAGCAGAGCAGAGTTCCATTTCTCCTTGGTGCGAGAAACCTGGTTTCAGACAAGAGGCTGATCCAGCTTGCTCTCTGATTGAGTGTCCCGGTGGATATAGGGTTGCCAACTTTCTATTTGCAGAAAACCAAACGGCAGGGGGTTGGAGTGTGGGAGGGGGTGAGGTCTCCAGCTGGGGGTGTGGGCTCTGGGGTGAGACCGGGGATGAGGGGTTTGAGGTGCAGAAAGGGGCTCTGGGCTGGGGCCGAGGGGTTCAGAGTGCAGGAAGGTGCTCAGGGCTCAGGGGGTTTGGGTGTGGGAGGAGGTTTGGGGTGTGGGCTCCAGGTGGTGCTCAGCTCAGGTGGCTCCTGGAAGTGGTGACATCTCCCTCTGGCTCCTAGGTGGAGGCGCAGCCATGCAGCTCAGTGTGCAGCCCCTGCCTGCAGGCACCGTCCCCACAACTCCCATTGGCCGTGGTTCCCAGCCAATGGGAGCTGTAGAGCCAGTGCCCAGGGCAGGGGCAGGGGTCAGAGCCCCAGGGGCTACCCCTATGCCTAGGAGCCAGAGGGAGATGCTAGCAGCTTCCCAGGACCCATGCAGAGCAGGGCAGGCACCCTGCCTGCCCACCTGTGGGCGGCCAACCAGATTGTTTAATCACTACTGTTTAATCACTACTGTGCTGGACCCCATGAGAGGTGAAAACCAATCAGCTGAGACTCCACGACAGAGTGAATACTATCCTATTTGGCTGCTAGGTGACACCACAGATGTGGGCCCTGTCACAGTGCTATGTAAATTATTCTTAATAATAATAGATATTACCTTGGAAAATTCATCTCATAGTACTTGGAAAAGTAATTGTTCTGAGGTACATTGAACATTTTTGCCAGTGCCACTTTTAGCTACCCTGTCTCTCTTTCCCTATTTTTTTTAAAGGTGACTATTTACTATTCACCATGAGTACATTAGTAGGAACAGGACCAGACTGAGGATTTAAAGGAGGTTAGTGAGAATATTCTTTGATACACCCAAATTTAGCTGACATTCCCAGGGCTTTGGAGCTGTGCTCCGGCTCCGGAGCAAGCTCCAGGCAAAAACCTGCAGCTCTACTGCTCCAGAGCTACTCCACACTCCAGCTCCAGGCTCTGCTCCAAAGCCCGCCACATTCCCCATCCCTAGTAATTGGTTTACACTGATTTTCAAGACTATCTTGGAAAAGAATGTGGGCAAGAAACCTCTTTCTTTATAGGAAAGCTGACATTGTCTTTTACGTTTCTAACTCCTACTCAGGGGAGCCCAAGGACATAAGCTTCCTGGGACCAAAGACTGGCTCTTCTTTCTTTTGCACTCTAATTCTAACAGAAGACACTTTGGAATTCAATTTGTGGCCCACACTGGAGACCTAAGAAGAAATCCTGTCTCCATTGAAGTCAATGGCAAAACTCCATTGACTTCAAGAAAGCCAAGATTTCACCCCTAGAGTTCAGAGGCAGGGGCTATAATTTTTCCTGTTAGCTTTAATTTTGGACCCTATTTTATACTGATGGTGGTAATCTTATGAATGGTATTCAGTTCCTTCTTCAAGGCTCACTTCCTCAGTGACCACAAGAAGAGATCTAACAAACAACACAAAAGAAAACTCCAGGTTATTCCCACTGGGCTTGCAAATATGTCCTGAATTTCTGTCTTTTAGACCTTAGGGCTGGGACTGCCTTCATTTTGTGTCATTCCAGTTCTGAGAACATTGTCAGGGCTTACTAAATAGCCAATAATGATAACTAACAGTCGTGCAATATGTTAACTAGTTGTGGTTTGCCCTCCTTGTTTTCCCTTTTATTTTATTTTATTTTATTTTATTTTATTTTTGGTGTGTTGCAAAATATCAGCGAGGAATAAATCAAACAATGAAAAGAGCTAGTTACAGTGGCAACAAGTGATGTCCTTCCTGCTTGTGTGAAGGGCAGTGAAAGTTGCAGAGAGAATGACTTCAATTCTGTCAGAGAAGATAAGGGTTGTGTGCAGTGTTGTGTATCCAAAGCTTGGTGAAGAAAACAATATCTGAATAGAGTTTTAATAAATGTGTCAGGACCAGAGATGGAGGAGATCCTGTCTTCATCACATTTTGTTGTTGTTAACCCAAAGAAAGGCCTTTGAAATATTTGTGTGTTGCGGGGGAAGACTGATTTTCAGGTGAATGCACTTGATGAATATGTGGGTGAGAAGCCTGGGAGGAGGAGCTTTTACTAATAATGCGATGAGAGTATAGAATTATTACAGAACAATTATAACAATGTCCCACCTACCTGGATGACTGCAGTGACTTGTACAGTCATTTGGAATACATATTCTTCTGAATACATTTTTGACAAGTTAGTGGATTAGAATTGCTTGAAATGTTCTCAGTGACACATAACACTCACCTTGAAACTCAGATGATGTTTTTTATTAGGTTTGCTAAGGTTCCTGGGCCTTTTCAGTGAACTTGGCCTGAGTTAAGGCTTTGCAGTGAAATCATGAAAAAATGTGCAGCCTCCATCTGAAATGTGGTGAAACTAGTGCTCAATTCTCTGGAACGCAATTCTGATACTTTTTGGGGAAGCCAGAACAGGGTTCTGATACTTCTGCCAGTCCAGGGCTAGGCAGCTCCTTTCCCATCCTGCTGCTGCACAGTATCCTCCAAGCAAGCAGGTCCTGAATCTGGGCAGGGGGCTCTTGGTGGTGGGTCAGTGTGGAGGGAGCCAGGGATGCTGCAGCTGGGACCAGGTAGGAGAGCATGGAGGATGGAGCTGGGACACAGCCAAAACCAGGCAGTGTCAGGAGGGGATGCAGGGGCAGGGCACAGGTAAGGGAGAAGGGGAGAGAATGGGAGGACTCAGTTGGGAGTCCTTCCCTGCTCCCCTCGGCTTCCTCCAGCTGCATCACAGCTCCTGTCTTTCTCACAGCTCTGCTCCCTCTCGGGCCCTCTCACTGCCCTGCATTCCAACACTTCTTTTTTTAGGACTCAAGCACTGGGTGAAACTTCCCAATTATGGGGGGAGTTTTCAGTCAGGCACCTAACTCCTAGCAGGTTAAGGCCATTAGTGCCTTTGAAAAACTCCCCCTTTGAGTTTGGAATTGAAATACTGAGATTCAGTGAAGCAAATGTAAGGGGACTGTTGCCCCCTTACTAACATTCAGTGGGGTGTTTTGGTTGGCTAGCTCCCAGCACTGAAAGGGGAAGGGTCGATGGCAAATCAGGAGCCTGAGACTGACAGTCCCCAGGGGCAATGGGGAGAGGCCAATGCTCCAGATCAGCCTGATTGACAGGGCGGGCAGGCTAATCAGAGAGTCAGGAGGCCAGGGTGGGTCCCGTCCTCCGTGGAAACTGGAATGGCCTGAGTCAGACAGAGTGGGGCCGAGCTAAGGAGAGAGCAGGGGCCCAAGCTGAGCTGGAGAGCAGAACCGGGCCAGAGCCAGAGACGCAGCCCAGGGGGAGCAGATCCTGTGCTGGGAGCAGAGCTGCAGCCACAGAGCCAGGTGTGGTGAGCAAGTGGGGCCAGCCAAGGGGGGGACCTGAGCAAAGGGCCCAGCACAGAAAGACACCCCCAGACAAGGGCCCTTGCAGGCCAGACCGGGAGGGGGACCTTAACCCTACGGAGGGCTGACGCAGGGAAGAAGGGTCCCACCACTCAAAGCCCGGAGGTGTGTGGCCACCACCATTGCAAGTGACCAACCGCAGCGTCTCTGCAGCACGGCCAGGGCCTGAGAAGGAGCCTGGGACCTACAAGGAGCAGACTGTGACCTGCCCTGACGTTCCAGAGACACTGTTTGTGATGTTCCCTGCCACAGAGCGGGGTGATGTGTTTTCCGTTAACCTTTCCCATTTTTCCTTGTTCTTTTCTTTAGATTAATTGTTAATTAAATAACTTGTGTTTGCTTTAAATTGTATGGAATAATCAGTGGGTCAGGGAGGTGCCCAGTGCAGAGAGAGTACCCCGGAGTGGGGACACCCTAGCCCCTGCCCTAGGTGACCACAGCAGGGTTGGGGGTCGAGCCCCCCCAGGAATCCTGGGCCCAGCCTTGTTGGGGTTACGGGGACTCAGACAGACGGGAGAGTGGAAGGGGAGCCCTCAAGGGCAGGGAGGCCTCTGGGTAAAGGAAGTGGGAGCGGGGACTCAGATCCTTTCGCTAGCCCACCTCACCGGGGTAGTGCAGAAGTCAGGAAAGTTCCCCACAATAGCGGGACCATTCCCCCGCTTACACAAAGACTCAAAGCAAAATCTGGTTCCTGTGGGTGAGTGCACGTGGGCGGCATGGCGTTGTCTTGTGGGGATCAATACTGAAGAAAGTGGAATCGCTCCTGCTACATTAGCCTTCATGTTGACTACCCCTATCTTGATTCGTTGTGCCCCTAATACACAGCTGTAGCCTCATAGGCACAAAGTAGCATAAACTCCCAGGCCAAGGAAGAACATGGATAAAGAATTGTAGAGCAGCATTTTAAAATAGAAGACCAATGTGCAGGCATGGAACAAATATTTACATTAGAAAGTCAATGATCCTCTTTATTTATACAGGTGAAAATAAGATTCCCTTCATGGTAGAAGCATTTCCAGTTCTTTGTAAGTGAAAGGTGTGACGTCCTTGCATGATTGCCTTATGAGAATAATATTTTTTTTCTTTTGGTCATGCTTCCCTCCCTCCCCCATTTGCATTTGTAGAGTGATTCCTCCTTCCAGGAGCTCAAATTGATTCATTTGACTAGTCTAGTCTTCCAACTTTTCAAATATGTTCTCTTGTTCCTTGACACATTTTTTCATCTTCGTATTGAAGAATATCTTAGCGCCAGTTAACCCATGGGGGTTTACTGACAGTTTCCCAAAAGAAGCTGGCCTTTTTGTATGTTTGTGAATTTTGGAATTTGATATTTTGTGTGAAACCAGATAATATTGTCTTGGCACGCTGCTGCTGTATTTAATCACTGAGCCTTGTTTAAAGTTTTCAAAGTGGATTCTTCCCACTGCAACAGACATGAATCGTGGGGCCCTACTGGAGAAAACTCTGCTGGAAAGAGGAAAATTATGGTGGTAGAAAGTTGGCTGCAACCTGCTTTGTGCTTAAGAAGTCCATACAAGTCTAGTTTTTACTTAAAAGGAGATGGTAGGCGCAATGAAAGGACATGTGTGCTGATTCAGCTCATCCCGTTGGCAATCTCTGCCAAAGGTTGAAGCTCTGGTGCCACACTAAGGTATAAACTGTGCCAGGACACGGTTCAGTCCACATGGTGTTCATTACAGGATATATCTACTTGTATGGCTCCCCATCACTGTAGCATCTGAGCATCTCCTAGTCTTCAATGTATTTAACTTCACAGCACGTCTCTGAGATAAGAAAGTAGTCACACAGGAAATCTGTGGTATACCAGCAAATTGAAGGCAGGTCTCCTGAGTCCCAGTCTAGTACCTTAACCAGAGGACCATTAACCTCTGTGGATTGGGGCCTAAGTCTCCCCCCTCAAGGTAAAACCTCTATGAATACAAGTGGTAATATCACTGCCTGACCTACATTGGGCTCAGTCGCTCGTGGGCTGAATCACAAAGACATTAGCTGGTGCAAGGAGAGGTGTTAGACCCCACATGACATTGTAGGAGCCAGACTCCCTGAAGCAGTCATGAGGACAGAAATTCGGTTTCATAAAGGATTTCAAGATCCTAGAATATGTCTTTGTTCCAAATCCGAACAAAACCTGAAAAAATTTGAAATTCTCCATGAAGGAAAATTCGGAATTATTTTGTTTGTTTGTTTTGGGTTGATTTTAAATGTTTCATTTCAGCAAAATTGACATTTTGATCCTTCTGATTTTGATTTCATTCAATATCCTAATATATAATACAATATTTTTTAAAAATTCAAAATGAAAAGTCACTTTAAAATGAAAAATTGAAAGGTTTTGTTCTGGAAACATTAGGACAGGACATTTTGGCATTGTTGAAGCTTTCCCCCTAATTTTCTTCTAAAACAAAATTCCAGCTAAATTAATTTTGTGAAACATTTTGATTCTGATGGAACTGCATCCTCTTCTTCAAGCATTTATCTGCACAGATCCCACTAGAGGTATGGATTAGTGCACAACTTGTGCATATGAGCCTAGAATCTTTTAGCTAGCAGCATCTTTTGGGGCAGGACCTGTGCCCTGTACATCCTCAGGTTCCCTGCAGCATCGATATAAAGGCTGGAGCAGCTCCAACCACCACTTAGTTTCTTCTCCCACCTGGGGTGATGAGTCAAAATTCACAATGTCCTCTTTCTTCCCCATAGCTCTTAGATAGTTTAGGGTTATACTTAATTTAATGTAAGTTTTATTTAAGGCCGTTGGCTAAAAAAGCAGACAAACAAAAATTGTTTTCCTCTTTAGTCTCACTTTGTTACTGAGTAGGTCTGCTGATGAAGAGTGGGTCTCTGTTTAATACCCTCAAAAGCAGCCATTACTTGCTGTGAAGCTGGTTTCTTCAAGTGCCCTGGTTACAAGGGAAGTCATGCCAGGAGATAAGAGCTACAAGATCTCCTGCTGCTGGTAAACACTGTCTGCTTGTCAGCACTCACTTCTTTGATGGACCCTCCATCTGAGCCAATGGCAATATATTCTTTGTTTCACTTCTCTATTGCTATTGCCTTAGCCTTCAGGGTAGGAGAAATTCAAACATTAAAGGCAGGGTCATCATATTTTGTCTTTCATAAAGACCAAATAACTCACAAACTGTAGCCAATATTTTTGCTAAAAATAGTCTTGGGCTTTCACATCAACCAGTTTATACACCTGCCAGTGTTTTTTTTCCCTTCCCTAAACCTCAGGATTCCTCCATAGATGTTAAACGCCACACACTAGATGTGAATAGGGCTGTGTCACTTTCTCTATCTAGATTAGGGATTGGCAACCTTTGGCACGTGGCCCGTCAGGGAAATCTGCTGGCGGGCCGGGATGGTTTGTTTACCTGCAGCGTCCACAGGTTTGGCTGATCGCAGCTCCCACTGGCTGCGGTTCGCCGTTCCAGGCCAATGGGAACTGCAGGAAGCGGTGTGGGCTGAGGGATGTGCTAGCAGCTGCTTCCTGCAGCCCCGTTGGCCTGGAACAGCAAACCATGACCTGTGGGAGCTGCCATCGACCAAACCTGTTGACGCTGCAGGTAAACAAACCAGCCCGGCCCACCAGCAGATTTCCCTGATGGGCCGCGTGCCAAAGATTGCTGATTCCTGATCTAGATGAAGCATTTTCATAAATAGTCTAGACTTTCACGGCTTTTGGTAATAAGACTAAGAGTCCAGCTGTTTCCTCTCAAAGATTTTCTAAATGGGTTACAGACTATATTAATATTTCCTGCTTTCTGAACAAAGTTCCCATTCCCTATCAAGTTAGAGCTCATTCTACTATGACCCATTTTTTGCCCACAGGTCACTGAAGGAAGGGTCTCAATTCCTGAAATTTGAAGCGCAATTGCCCAGAATTCAGTTCATAGGTTTACCAGTCACTATTCTATTGCTGCATCTTCTAGATCAAATGGACACTTTGGCAGAGCTTTTCTCCAATCATTATTTATATAGCGACTCCAGTAATCTCCTTCCTTGGAGGGTAACTGCTAGCACTCACATCAAAGGGATCTGTGTGGCCAAATGCTTGAAAAAGAAAGAGAAGCTCTTCTTAACTTACAGTAAATAGAGTTCTTCAAGATACCTTTGTCTACACTGATCCCGCCACTCACCCTCCTTCGCCACTGATATGAAGTCCTTGCCTGGATTTCTATGTTAGTAAATGAACTGAATAGAGTTGAGGCTGCTCCACTCTCTCTTGCTGTAGGGGGTACAAGCCCCAACTGACACTCCTGGCTAAAAGATTCTGGGCTTGCATGCATGAGGAGCATGCATACCTACAGTGGGATCCATGTGGAAAAAGGCATCTTGAACTGTAGTTACTATAAGGTAGGTAATCTCGCTTTCTGATAGAAAAATGGTACTGTCAAAGTTTCTCTAATCAGCTCTAGTAATGAGGTTGTCTGTTAAACAGTTGCTGAAAAGGTTATGACTGCTGAACTGAATCATTTTGCTTCCTCCATGATTCAGAGTTTGAGAATCTCAGTTACATTTGTTTACTTTCTTTCTTTTTTTATGGCTACAGTGTAACTAATCCAGGGAAAAATATAGGACAGCTCTTCACATTCTATTGACATGCAGTTTACGTTTTCTTATGTGCACATCTGCAATCTTTACAAAACTAAGGCAATGGAATATTATCTATTTGACTGAAGGATTCTGGGAATTGCTCTCCACTCTCACAGGGGAAAGGGTTTATCTTTCAAAACATGGATGGGCTTCAGCTTTTATATAATTAACTTGCTTAATAGAAGAAGAAAAAAAATCCCTGTCTAAGCATAAGAAATTGGCTGTCTTAAGACCAGTTCATTAAAAAAATCCCTGCGTGGTCCCTACTATATATCACCAAGGGAGGAAGATATTATTATTAGGAAAAGTAGAGATTGCTTTAATTTATTATAATAAATTGGTGGAATAATTTTTACAAATGCGACCATAATTTAAGAATCTCTTTAACAAAATAAAAGCTGTAAGTTACTGATTCAGCGAGATCTGTTGTACATTTTGTAAGTTTACCTTTTTAGATAATGTCTGACTTTGCTAGATAAAGTATTATATTTTCCAGTGCCTCACAGAGTACATTTGGGGTTGGCTGAAACAAAGGATATTCATTCCAAGTAATCCTCAGTCTGATCTAGATCTTCATACAAGGCCGCCATGTTATGCTGTGAGACACTGGGGGGAGGATAGGAAGTTGTGGGGCACAAGGGGTAATGAGTTTACTTGTCTGAGCTTTCCTTTCCAGTCCCATTCCCAGTCTGCTCCTCAAGAACCCAGAGTATTGAAATATTGGGATTCCTCTTGCAGGATGGAATAAACAGCATAAGACTAAACTTGAAGACCATAACTTAAGTATTGCAGGATGTGGCTCGCCTCTCACTATGATTATTACTCCTGGGCAGTAGCTTTGGATTCATGTCTGGAAGAAATTCAAGGTGCTGGTTTTGATCTGTAATGCATTTCATGATTTAGTCTCAAGGGCCCACACCTACAAAGGAATCAATGGAAACTAGGAGTGGAAACACTTTTGTGGATCTAAGCCCAAGAGATCTTCCAGATCACCTCTCTTTTCTTGCTTTCACTTGGCAGTAGAGACTAGATAGACTGCTCAGGTTAATAGTTTACCTGGGGTTGAAGCTTTGGAATTTTCTGTAAAGGCCCTTCAATGCTGGAAGCACTCCCCTTCCTTGTATAATAATTTGTTAGACCTTCAGAGTACATTATAGAGTTAATCTATTTATCCAGAATTTTTCAGAGGTAGTGATGGGAGAGGAGCTATGCAAGGAAAGGTTCAGCTGGTATAGATTAGTGAATGTTTCAGTGTAGACATGTCAACTTTTTATAATATTTTTGTGAAATACCCTTTAAATATTTGAATTCTCTGTGCAGTTAGAGTTTGAGATAAGCACATTGTATAAATAGAAATAATAAAATTAGAAAGTGTTTGCAGAGCACTTTGAAGATGTCAAGCTCTAAAAGAAAATGCTATTATATATCCGAGAGAGAGAGAGGTTTGCCAAGTATTTGAAGTGCTTCTCTAAACTGTACCCCTATACTTTCTGATGTATTTATGTCCAGAAATCATTGAGCATATGCTCCAGAAAACTTCACTACAATTAGAGATGGAAGAATATTAAAGATTAAAAGTAAAAGCTGACTGAACAGATATCATATAAAAACAAAGGAAAGCAACCTTAAGTCAACACATGACCATAATCTTGGAAATGAATCCATGTGGTTTAAGTGGGGATACTAATGGCTCCAAGGTCTACTGGGGTGCTTTACCTTGCAGGATTTTTGGGGCATTATTTTTAATTTTTTAGATCTAAAGTGTAAGGCTCAAAAATTAATATGATTTTTTTTTATTTTTTTTTATTTTTTGGTCAGGCTAGGGCATAAAAGGTCTGGAAAGTGATGAGGCAGTTTGTTTTATACTAAACTGATTCCAAAGCAACTCTACATTGTGATAAAGAAAAAGGGGAAAAAAAGAAAAATCAGTAATAAACAGTCATCTCTGTAAAGTGTCCTATTATGTGATTTAAGATTATAGGAAGACAATCTTGGAGTACAAAATGTACCATTTTTGCTTTATTGCTCAGAAACCCCAATTTATCTATTCTGGAGTTCTAAAAAAGTCACTTCTTTAATGAACAAGAAGCCCTGCTAGTGTTATATTATCTCTCCTGTTTCCATAGAGTTACATGCCAAGCTATTTTATTCATCTGAGAATGTGATAGAGCACTATTTAAAATTTTGGGACTTCACTTTATTAAAGCTAATATTCTGTGAGGTTGTTGGGAGAACGAGGAGCCAATTGTTTCAGTCGCTTTAAAGTAACAGTAGTGTTCATGTTAACCTCTTTCTTTTTCTTTCTTACCACAAGCCTGTGCCAACCAAGGGTAGCCCATTAATGGAGTTAATCATAACAGTTTTTCTTTGTAGAATCAAGAAGGGAGAGCTGCAATGCACATGGAATGTCAGAACAGATAGAAAGCTTTGTTCTGCCTTTCGCTTCTAGAACGCATAACCCTGCTTTAACAGCATTGTCTTCAATTCATTTTTTAGATCTTCCTGTATTGTTGGGGGAGTACAAGAAGCCCTATTTTGTGCCCCCGCCCAGCAATGGGGGCCAGTTGCAAAAGAGTGCATTCCCTCTGGGCACCTCTTGGGATGCAAGACTCATTTAAAGGGCTACGGGAGCAGTGGCGAATAGTCAGAAGAATGGTCTCATCCCCTCACATACCAGACAACTCCTCTGGCTTGCAAGACTAGAGGAGCATGGTGTACCTGTTGAAGAGCTAGCAGAGTATGCACTTTCTCTGCATGCCAGGGAGCTATATGAGGGGTGGGCTTCCTTGGAGTGAGGGGGCTGCTGACTGTCTCCAACCCACAGCCTTAATGGTACAACTGAGACCTATGATGATAGGCATTTTTTAAAAATTTAAGTGACTTAGAAGCCTAAATCCCACTGACTTTCAATGAGACTTTGGTTCCCAAGTGGCTAAGGGTATGTCTATTCTACAGTTAAAAATGTGCAGCTGGCTCATGTCAGCTGTCTCAGCCTGAGCCCCACAAGCCTAAGGGGCTGTTTAATTGCCGTGTAGATGTTTGGGCTTGGGCTGAAGCCTGAGCTCTGAAACCATCCTCCCCTCATGGGGTGCCAGAGCCTGGGCTCCAGCCCGAGCCTGAATGTCTACACCACAGTTAAACACCCCCTTAGACCAGTGGTTCTCAAACTGGGGGTCATGACCTCTCAGGAGGGTCGCAAGGTTATTACATGGGGGGGTCGCGAGCTGTCAGCCTCCACCCTAAACCCCGCTTTGCCTCCAGCATTTATAATTGCACTAAATATACAAAAACGTGTTTTTAATTTATGGGGGGTGCGCTCAGAGGCTTGCTGCATGAAAGGGGTCACCAATACAAACGTTTGAGAACCATTGCCTTAGGCCAAGCCCACGAGCCCGAGTCAGCTGTTGCCGGCCAGCTACAGGTGTTTAATTTCAGTGTAAACATACCCTAAGTCACTTCTGAAAATTTTACTCCTAATCTTGTTTCTTGCAAAGTTGTACCTGGTGATTTTATTTTATGCAAAAAAGAAGTCCACATAAATTGTTGTGCCCTAACCTGTGCAAAATTGCCTTTGTCCTGAGAACCAAGAACGGTGCTAGTAAAGTATTTTATAATGTACATTTTGGCCTGAAAATATAATCTGAATTGACAGCTATGGCCGTCAATCTACTTTTTATCTATAGAAAAAATTATGGCTGCAGTTGTTGCCATTAGTGTTTTTCTCCTTCGATAATACAATGATTGCTTAAAGCTGAGTGAAAACCGAAACCAGTTACTGCAGTTATTCAGTTTATTTTTAATTCACTTCACCCATTCTCACATTCCCTTTTATGTGTTTGAAAAAAGACAGACTTTTGTATGATTGAGGGATAGGGAAGCAAAGTTACATGCACAAGTATTTGCCAAAATTGAAATTCATAAATAGTTATATTCATGACTAAAGAACCTTTGTGATAATTGAATCAGGGAATAAAGTCAATGTCATGTGATTTATCTGACCAATCACAACAGCTTCAGTAGCAAATACTGAAGTATCAAGTGCTGCCGACAACTGTTTAGGATCAATCCACAGAGTTAAAAATATTCATTAAAAATGTCAGAATTTTGATTAACAAATAAACTGGGGAAATAGACTTGCTAACAGATATTTAGCAAGCAGAAAATGAGGCTACATTTTTAGGATGAATTATTCATTGTGGATTATTTGCTCAGTTCTAATAATTATAGCAGGAAATAATTAATTAACATTACAGCAAACACTGTAATTTTTATAATAAAAAGATTGATCATGGAAATGAGCACCAAAAAGAGATTTCCCAAATGGAGAAAGAGTAGGATATGGTCAAAAAGAATGTCAGATTAAAGCTCCATCCTGCAAAATACACAAACGAATAACTTCACACGTGTGTGTGTGAGATCCCATTGAGTGTGATAGACCCTAGGGACATCTTTATTGTTTTCTGGTTCCCTTTCATCTTTATTCTGTCTCTCTTCCTATATAACATTTCTATTTATAAAAACTGCTCCCATGTGTCACACTACTCACATCTGTTCAAAGGACTGTGTCCTAACTGACTAAAGCATAGATGTAGGATAGCTAGATTATTCAAGGTCTGATCATTTTACTATTAAGCTAGAAAGCAGTGAGGGCCAGAACAAATGTGGAAGTGGGCCAGAAACCAGTAAAGATGTCTCCATATTCTAGTGAGACAATAGGGCAGGCTGTGAATGGGACTCAGTGTCTACCCACATTTGCTCTGGCCCTCACTGCTTTCTAGATGGAGTTTTGATGGCTTTGTCCTGGAGTGGAAGGAACATCTTTATTGACCCTTGAGAAGAAATAGGGGGGAAACGATTACAGAAAGAGTGTACCCTCCTTAGCAACCCTCTTTCCTGCTAAACTTTTTAAAAGGCTAAACAGATAGTATTTAAAAATCAAACACCTAACCTTGTGGAGAAATCTATAGTACTTAATAGACAGATGTTATTTCCATAGCATTAGTAAATCAACCTATAGAATTCTGTAGCACGGATATTAGATTCTATAGATTGGTTCGAATATTCTATATAAAATGTACAGGTAAATTAGGGAGAGTCGTTTTTGTTTTTTTTTCCAATCAAAATACTTTGTCAAACAAAAATAGCTTTTCATTAATTCCAAAAATGCCATAGGAACTTTGGTGTTGACATTTTTCAAATTTTCATAAATGAGAACCTTTTTTTTTCTCAGTTTTGGCAACCCCTCACCTCCCCCATCCCAAGCACACAAATAAAGAAGGAGATATCTGAGCCATTAGCAATTATCAGTGAAAAGTCATGGAAGACGGGAGACATTTCAGAAGACTGGAAAAGGGCAAATATAGTGCCCATCTCTAAAAAGGGAAATAAGGACAACCCAGGGAATTACAGATCAGTTAGCTTGACTTCTGTACCCGGAAAGATAATGGAGCAAAAAATTAAGCAATCAATTTACAAACACCTAGAAGATAATAAGGTGATAAATAACAGTCAGCATGGATTTGTCAAGAACAAATCATGTCAAACCAACCTGAGAGCTTTCTTTGACAGGGTAGCAAGCCTTGTGGATAGGGGGAAAGCAGTAGATGTGGTATATCTTGACTTTAGTAAGGCTTTTCATACTGTCTCACATGACCTTCTCATAAACAAACTAGGGAAATACAACCTAGATGGAGCTACTATAAGGTGGGTGCATAACTGGTTGGAAAATTGTTCCCAGAGAGTAGTCATCAGTGGTTCACAGTTATGCTGGAAAGGCATAATGAGTGGGGTCCCGCAGGGATCTTTTCTGGGTTTGGTTCTGTTCAGTATTTTCATCAATGATTTTGATAATGGCATACAGAATACACTTATAAAGTTTGTGGATGATACCAAGCTGGGAGGGGTTGAAAGTGCTTTGGAGGATAGGATTAAAATTCAAAATGGTCAGGACAAACTGGAGAAATGATCTGAAGTAAATAGGATGAAATTCAATAAGGACAAATACAAAATGGAAAATGACTGCCTAGGAAGGAGTACTGCGGAAAGGGATCGGAGGTCATAGTGGATCACAAGCTAAATATGAGTCAACAGTGTAATACTGTTGCAAAAAAAGCGAACATCATTCTGGGATGTATTAGCAAGGGTATTGTAAGCAAGACATGAGAAGTATTTCTGCCGCTCTACTCCATGCTGATTAGGCCTCAACTGGAGTATTGTGTCCAGTTCTGGATGCCACATTTCAGGAAAGATGTGGAGAAATTGGAGAAAGACCAAAGAAGAGCAACAAAAATGATTAAAGGTCTAGAAAACATGACCTATGAAGGAAGGCTGAAAGAATTGGGTTTGTTTAGTCTGGAGAAGAGAAGACTGAGAGGGGACATAACAGTTTTCAAGTACATAAAAGGTTGTTACAAGGAGGAGGAAGAAAAAAATGTTGTTCTTAACCTTTGAGAATAGGACAAGAAGCAATGGGCTTAAATTGCAGCAAGGGCAGTTTAGGTTGGACATTAGGAAAAACTTCCTAACTGTCAGAGTAGTTAAGCACTGGAATAAATTGCCTAGGGAGGTTGTGTAATCTCCATCATTGGGGATTTTTAAGAGCAGGTTGGACAAGCAAGTGTCAGGGATGATCTAGATAATACTTAGTCCTGCTTTGAATGCAGGGGACTGGACTAGATGACCTCTAAAGGTCCCTTCCAGTTCTATGATTCTAAGGGCGGGAGTGGGGACTTTTCAATAAAAAAAACCAAAATGTTTCAAGAAAAATGTCAATGAAAAGAAATCCTCTTTGCCTTCTCTCATTTTTTTTACCAGAATAAAAAGCATTTTCCAACTGGCTCTAATGTAATTCACTAATAATTTCAAAAGGTTGCCTAAAACCATTGTACAAAAACCTATTTGTTTCATGTCTATCAAATTTGTAGGACTTTTCTAAATGGAAGAGGTAAGTTTAATTTATTGGTTCATTTAACTAGCTGAATTACTAAGTGATAATATGCCATTAATCTCCTAGCTGTAGCTAACGTAGTAAGAGAGAGTTTCTTCCCCAAAGATTTTACAATATACATTGATGCAAGAAGATACTGTAATGAAAAAGTGGAGGGAATATAGAAGGGATAATCATGGTCACATACCATGGCTCCATGCATGGTTTGCATTTTTTAAAAGGTATAAATAAATAAACAAGAGATACTAAATATGTCAGTATCCCTGCTGGCTACCTGCCTAACCATGAGCCTGAATGCTTATTAAAACAGCCACAGTTCAAACGACGCAAAACAGATTCTTGAAATCAGAGTTCAAACAATCAAAGGCAAAAGGGATTCCTGGAAACTCTTTTCCTTTCATCCTAGGGAGCATCTGGCCCCAGGGTCTGTCTAAACATAGAATAGTTCTCTCTTTATATTTCCTGGTTTCTCCCCGTCATGGAGCATTTAGCCTCACCTCAGCCCATTTAAATTTTCCCATGGCAAAGCTCCTTGGCAATATCTGCAGTAAGGCAGACATCTGTTGAAGACACTGTGCTTATGGTTTGGGCTTTTTTCCTTGCCCTAGTCCATACACCTCGTGAGAGTATTCTATGTTGGGGAGCAGCTGTGTTCTAGTACATTAAGCATGTGAACAGGAGTGAGTTCTGAGGAACCCAGGTATTAATCCTGACAGCCACAGACAGGGCCGGCTCCAGGCACCAGCTTGTCAAGAAGGTGCTTGGGGTGGCCACTCCGGAGAGGGGCGGCACCTCCAGCTATTCGGAGGCAATTCGGGGGACAGTCCCTCATGGCTCTGAGCGAAGGTCCTTCCGCCAAATTGCTGCCGCAGATTGCGATCGCGTGTTTTTTTTTTTTTTTTTTTTGGCTGCTTGGGGCAGCCGAAACCCTGGAGCCGGCCCTGTCCACAGACAAGTAACTTTAGACAAATTCCTTTAACCCTCTGGGTCTCATCTACCATGTATGTTAAATGCCAGCTCCTGGGGGCTCGCTCGTTTGGGGGCCATCCACATTTCTCCTTCAGCTAGTCATACCTCATTTTATCACAGGTATGTACCCCCATTGGATTAGATGGTTAGAGCTGCAGTACAGCACAGGAGGAAGCTGTCTTGCCTACCCATATTACACGCACGACTGCTTGTGTGTTGATTTTTTTTTAAATTTCTTCCATCTTTTTTTTTAGTGCAAATCTGCATATCCAGTGGCAACACTTAGATCTAGGAGAGGGAGTGAAACATCTCCCAAGTTATAACAATTCTATTGTATTACATTTAAGATGGCAGTGTTTGAATAATGTTCTTAGTAATGGTCAATACATTAACTTGGGAGCTTTACAAAGTGACCCTATTCCCCTAAAATTGGCCTCTTAAGTGTTTTCTTTAAATCTATGGCTGAGTAGGATAATTTTCAGTCAGAAACCTACACGGTTCTCATTATGGGCTGTGTTGTTTATACAGTGCCCAAAAATGTGGTAGGTGCTACACAGAACAGGTACTGCTCTGAAGAGCTTACAAAATTTTTTTAGATGTGAGAATATGAGAGAGTAACAAGCAATCAGGGAATCAATCAATTTCTTTTATTATTAGCTGGATCAGAGCTCAAAATTGAGCAAAAAATTACTATTTAAATGTCTAAAATTCCTATTGACTTTAATGGCAACCGGATCAAGCCTTAATTATAATGATGTCCTCTTCCAGAAGCAATTGTAATAATTTCATATTCAGATTCTATTTTATGAATAGATACTTTTCTTTTTACATCTGTTCTCATAACCTTTATATGTCAGCTTCACTGGTGTGTCTGCTGGTGAAAACTTGAGTTTCACTTTAAATAAATGTTTTCCTGTCTGAGTAATAATGCAAGAAGTTTGAGTCCCCATGTCGTGATTGAAACGTTGCAGTAGGAGTTGTGTTTTGCAGCTCGGACTTTCAGAAAGCACTGTCTAAAATTCCAGTGGAAATATAATACTCTTAATTGTCAGTGGCTATTTAATTTTTCAATTAAAATATAAGCTATCTCTTTTACACTTCTGGGTTTTGCTTCCATTCCTTATTGCAGTGGTTCTATTTGATGTAGGTTATTGGAACACTAACTTTTCTCCAGACTGTTATGTACAGGGGATTTTTTGTCCTCTAGGCCGTGTGCTCAGTTGTTTTGATTGATTTTCACTCTTTTTATTACCTGCAAAATACTAGGAGATTTTGAAAGTAATAGCAACCATCGTTAAAGAGTATAGAAAATAAAAGACACTTCTACTGTCTTAGGGCTGCTTCTATCTTCCATCACTTATCTGTAGTGGCACATAAGCTTTGTCTATGGGCTGGAGAAAACAAAACAAAACATCACTTTTTTTTCAACTCAGAATTTTTCTGTCCTCTTAAACCTAGACTTGAAAGGCTTCATATATTGTATGAACTAACACGAAAAATGAATTAAGCTCCAAGAGTCTCGTTTATTCTAAGCATTGCATTTATTCCTGCTGTTAGCAGGATTCAAATGAACTGTTATGGAAAAATGTATGTTCATGTGTGTTCTTATGTATACATTATAAGGATAAATCCTTTTGCCAGTTCAAGTGCCCAGATGCCTAAGCTAGAAACTATGGTAAGCTATGGAGTACAATAATAATAAAATCTAGTTCTTATACAGTGCTTTTCCTGTATAGAGGTTAAAGTGGTTTTACAGGTGGGGAAACAGAGGCACTGAGTGGAGAAAGTGAGTTGCCTAAGGTCACCCAGCAGGCCAGTGGCAGAGCAAGGACTAGAACCCACATCTCTGGAGGCCTGGTCTACACTACGGGGGGGATCAATCTAAGATACGCAACTTCAGCTATGAGAATAGCGTAGCTGAAGTTGACATAACTTAGATCAACTTAGATTGACTTACTTCGCGTCCTCGCGATGCGGGATCGACGGCCACTGCTCCCCCGTCAACTCTGCTTCCACCATGGTGGAGTTCCGGAGTCGATGGGGAGTGTGTTCGGGGATCGATGTATCGCGTCTAGATGAGACGCGATACATTGATCCCCGATAGATGGATCACTACCCACCAGTGCAGCGGGTAGTGTAGACATACCCTAAGTCTCAGTCTAGTGCACTAGCCACTAGGGAACTCTGCCTCCTCTTGTGGCTGCAGTTTAGCTGGCTCCTTGAGGCAGGAATCTTGTCTTATTCAAATGTGAAAACAGCATGTACATTTACAGTGGTCTATAAACAATGTTCACTTTAATATACAGTCCTTACTTGGACAAGTTCCTGTTGCTTTCAGTAAGGACTACAGGATTGGGCCCAATCTGGGCAACGTGGGTGAATTAATATTATGTGATCCTTAATGTACAGATATCCTGACAAGGATTTTTTTTAAATTCACAATCTGAACATTGTGATGTTAGCTTTTGGAATTTGGGCCAGATCCTCTAATGCAGTATGGCGGCTTTACATCACAACAGCAGTGTAGCTGACTCTGGGAGGATTAGCACTCTGTGAAAGGGTGATCCTTGTCACAGACATGGTAAAAGGGCTCTTCTACCACTCACTCCCTCTGCTTCTGGCATAGGAGGTAAACAGGGCCATGGCTGGGGAAATGGCGTAGTAGCTGGGGTGTCCTTAAACAGGCCCTTGACCTCCTTTTTGGCCTCATGTGGCATTGTAGGATGGTATAATTAAGAGTGGCCAGGAGGCTGCTCTAACCCAAATCAGGGAATGCTTTGCAGTGGACCTTTTGCACACCACCCCTTTTACCTGTGCAGTTTGGTTGCACATGCGGATCTGGCCCTTTGTTTCCAACAAAGACAATTATTTCAACCTTAACCTATAGACTGAAATTTACTGAAGCTGGTTTTGATCCCATTACTTCCTTTGGGAATGATTTCTTATCGGAAGGGCCAGCCCAGTTTGTAGTGGAAAACCATAGCTAGTTAGTATATATTTCATGTTTATGTGCATCATTTTATGGGCATGTGAGTGAATGATGTGAACGGTGTGTTTTGAGTGCTTCAGTGATTGGGTCTGACTGTTGAATAAAATCACGAGGGAATTGAAATAGCCAAAGAATTCCTTAACCAGCAGCTCACGTAACTGTTGGTTGCATAATTTAAAGCTGTCCTGGGGCATCTTTAAATGATGCATAGATTTTGTTTTCTTATTTTACATTTTTTTTAAGAGAAGAAAGTTAGTTGGCAATTTCACAGGGCTCACCTCACCATTGGGAGACATGAACCACTGTGCTTATCAGAGAAATCACCCTGCTAGCAACTCCCCCCACCTCTAAAAATTATTTCAAATACTTCCAAAGAGAGAGACTGTTAGGGATGTTCTCTCTTTAAGATAGGAGTAAAAAAGGGAATAAATAAAGCCAGGTTAGAGCCAGTATTAAAAATTGTAAACTAGAACTGTGCACACCCTCCGGGGCTTGGCTTGGGAAGGGATTTATCAAACTAAGTTGTGGTTTGGTTCACAAGGGCTGACAAAGAATCCCACTTTTCACTCTACACCACCTATGCTGCTCCATTAACAGGAATTTGCACTGTTAAGCAGCAGATGGTGGGAGGCAGAAAATAGAGTGAAGAAATCCAACATAATGATTTTATTTGCTCTGTACATTTAAGCTTTTAAAAAATCACCAAATTAAGACAACATCATTAGTTAACAACATACTGTATTTGTTTAGCCCGCTAGTCTGAAGAACTGGCATCATTAAAATATTACCTGTGGGTTATGTTTAATTACAGTATTTTTGAGACAGAGGTATACATTTTAATTGTCTCCCTTTTATAACAGAAGTCAAAGTTTAACAAGTTAATATTTACGAGAGACAGAGATTTTAATTTAGAGTAGAAGCCTTCCATAAACTGAAATATCTTTCCTAGCTGCTGCCTGCGAACCAGTAGGTGGCACAACCCACTTACATTTGTTCACTGCAGTGTTTGTGAGAACCTAATCAAGCTGGGGGTTGCTTAGTCCTGCTGCAATCAAAGCTGATATAATGTATAAACAAGCATAAGAAGTGACCGACATGCACAATTATTATGAAGGCACAACGAAACCCTCATTTCTGACATCCACTGGCCAGCTGAGGCAGATGCTTTTTCTGATGTACAATAGAGAGAGAAATTATTCTTGTAAATGGCTGAGAGCTGCAAACGGAAGTGTGGAGACAGTGTTTGAGTGATCTTGCACCATTGTCCTAGTATATTACATCATGTGGTGAGACTGGCAATGCAGTGTTCAGTTGCTGGCTTGCCCTGCAATGGTACTTCTCCCTGCCGTCCCTTAGAGATATTTTATGTGTTACTGCCTTAAAACTCATATGGAGGAAAGAAATAGGATTGAGGAAATTCAAATAATAATTATATGTGCAAAATATTTTTTTGACCTGCGGTATCACCAACCCCAAATGTTCAAAAATCATGAGTCAGGCTCACCAAAAATCATACTGTTGGCTTTAAAATAGGGAGATGATGTAAAATGAAATAGATTTTTATTTGCCTTCTGCTTTTTGAGCCTTCACAGTGCAGTGGGAACACATTTTGAAGCTTTCTCCACAGCCACAAGGGCTAGAAACTTACTTTTTCTTTAAGAATGGAGGCTGAAATCATCACTTAGCCACTTGACTCCAGGAGCTGGGGCTTTAAGGAAAACAATGCCTACCATGAGACTCATGACAAAGTCATGAGAATTGGCAACAGTGGATCTAGTACAACATTTGCAGGGTTTTGTTATATTGGGGTCTGCACCGTTAAGCACTGAGCTTTACAGACACTCTGGGCAGGGTGGCCTGGAGCTCTTGTTATACACGGGCACAGCCATTTGAAACCAGACACAGAATAAAGCAGAGCTTTTGCAAGCATCTTAAGTGCTTAGTAATCACGGAACACTTCCAGTGCTACAGATTATATACATTGATTTGTTCAGCTGGCTGAAGGTCTATGGCGAAGGGAGTGTCTTCATTTCAGTGTTGTGTACTGCCAAGTGTGCTCTTGGTGCTTACCAAACAGAATACAGCATTACCTAGTGGAGTCTAATTTAAGTACATTTCAGTGATGTGCTGCCAATGTGTTAATGAGGGGCTCCCATACAGTTATACCCCATGGCCTATAATAAAACTCACTTTCTAGGGAAACATATGAACAAAGGAGGGGCTGCATGAATCTATTCATTTGTTTACTGATTTACATAAAAATGTTCACACCAAGTACATACCTGCCAGTTTCAGGAGGGTTTGTATTCTGCACATCTCAGCCGTGCTTTTGCTGCCTAGTACACATGCTTCTGTGGCTACAATGCTATTTATATTCCTTCTAGTTTGATGAGAGTTGGTGTGAATATACGTACACGAGCAGGGGAATCACACCCTCCCTTCTAGTGCAGACAGAGCCTAAGAGGCACTGGGGCTGGAGCCAGCCTTGAGGAGCTGTGGTACAGGACAGAATCAACATATCTGCATTTGTAAAAGATGTTCGTATGCTGTATAGCACAGCACAAATATCAAACTTGTATTATTTCTCATGGGTAGGGCTGAAAACTTCATCAGGGAGTTTTGCGGTGTCCTATGCAAGCAATTTTTTTTTTAAAAAAAGACCTGACATATGGTGCAACCTGGTACGTTCTAACATCACAAAGATACCCCTGAAAAGCAATTTACCCTCCACCTAAGTAACTGCATAAATTTCTTCACCCTCCAGCCTCCCATGGTATCCTCCCCTTCTCCTCCTGTTGTTCTCCTCTTAATTTAAATGGCAAACATCTTGGGGTGGGAAATCAATGTGTTAAATATTGAACCAGGCACATCTATGGCAACATGCCAGTGATGAATAGTAATATCCTCTCTAGCAGGGATAGTTCAGCAGCATTCTGAGTGGGCGTGAGTGCCATCACAGGCAGGAAAGTCATCCCAAACCTTCCGACAGTGTGGTGGCAGAATTAACTAGGGGTTAATAGGAGTCCTCAAGAGCCCCACAGTACACCACCATGTTTAGCGCATTATATTTGGCTTATGCTCCCTAACTTTAAAAAGTAAGATCTGTGAAACGGTATGATCATAACCTTTAACCCACTTTTGGAAGATACGCAGTGAAATCAGAACTACATAGAGGTATTGTAATGATCAAATGGAATTGTTTTACAATGATTGAAACCAAACAGCAAAACCAAGGAAACAGATCACACTGGGCCAAAGTCATTCCCGGTGTTACCCTATTGATTTAAATGGAGTGACACCACAGGTTTGTATTCCATTTCCTTTAAGCTATCTTCTCAGAAAACTTCATTTGCATGACAGAATTGAATTTATAATGATACCATATTCACAGAAAGGCTGTATTTTAGCGTGGATAACTTTTCAAGTTATTTTCACAACATAACTTGCTGTACAGTAATTAATGACATAACTCTTGGGACAGCCACACATTTATTTTGTTCCTAGGAGTACTCTGTTCTCACCAGCTCACTTTGCTTGATCCTGACAAACTACCCTAGATATTGCAAATGGGTCAGACATAGATCATTTAGGAATTATCAAGTTCAGTTTTATCCCCAGTGAATTCAGTACAAACCATAAATCACTGTGGTGAAGTACAGTGATTCCTGTGGGCATGTCAATTGCAAGCCCTTTCTAATGATTTTAAAATCTCCTAAGTAAATCTCCTAAATATTGACACAGCTCAGTCCACAGCAGGGAACATTTGTGGTTCAACAGCTATAAATCCTAGAACAGTTGAATAATCTTACATTAAAGCCAAGTCTGCAGTGTAATCAACATCTACTGTACATTCTCCAACAGTATTATCTTATTTAATAGCTCATTTCTGTTCCCCCTTCCCCCGAAATCTCACAAGAACAAGGTGTGTATCTCAGCAGGCTACAATCAAGCCACACCATTCATAAACCACATATCAAAAATTAGTTCTATATGCACCACACTGAGGTGAAGAATTCTGATCCTAGCTTTGCTAGGAAGAGCAGATGCCAGTTTCAGACAACCATGTCCTTGGATACCCTAGCTGTCAGCAACTTTTCTTCTCACCCATTGTCTTCCAGAGACATCTTGCTTCAAATTTTGTTTTGGAGCAACACAAAAGCACCATATACTGGCAGCCATCAGCTAACACATGAAGCAGTTCACTTTACATTAATTCTGTTAACTATAATTGTATAATAGGAGAGAATCCATGGGGAAGCAGTAGATGTGATATATCTTGATTTAGTAAGGCTTTTGGCACAGTCCCAAATGACATTCTCATAAGCAAACTAGGGAAATGTAGTTTAGATTAAATTACTATAAGGTGGGTGCTCAACTGATTGAAAGATCATAATTAAAGACTAGTTATCAATGGTTCACTTTCAACCGGAAGGGCATATCCAGTGGAGTCCCACAAGGGTCAGTCCTGGATCCGGTACTATTTAATATTTTCCTTAGTGACTTGAATAATGGAATGGAAAGTGTGCTTATAAAATGTGTGGATGACACAAAACTAAGAGGGGTGGCAAGCACTTTGGAGAACAGGATTAGAGTTAAAAACAACCTTGACAAATTGGAAAATTGGTCTGAAATCAGCAAGATAAAATTCAATAATGCCAAGTACAAAGTACTATATTTAGGAAGGAAAAATCAAATACACAACTACAAAATGGGGAATAACTGGGTAGGTGGCAGTGCTTCTGAAGAGGATCTGAGGGTTATAGGAGATAACAAATTGAATATTAGTTAACAATGTGATGTAGTTTCTGAAAAGGCTAATATCATTCTGGGGTGGAAGACATGGGATATATTTGTCCTGATCTACTCAGCACTGGTAAGGCCTTAGCTGGAGTACTGTGTCCAGTTCTGGGTGCCACATTTTAGGAGATATATGAACAAATTAGAGAGAGTCCAGAGGAGAGCAACAAGAATGATAAAAGATTTAGAGAACCTGACTTATGAGGAAAAGTTTAAAAAATTGGGCATGTTTAGGCTTGAGAAATAAAGACTGATAAGGTTGATACTTATTCAAATAAGTTAAGGACTGATTGTTATTCTTCATGCCCACTGGAATTAGGACAAGAAGCAATTGATTTAATCTGCAGCAAGAGAAATTTAAGTTAAATATTAGGCAACATTTTCTAACTATAAAGGTAGTTAAGTTCTGGAACAGGCTTTCAAATCATTAGACTTTTTAACATCAGGTCAAACATACCCCTGTCAGAGATGGTCTAGATTTACTTGGTCCTGCCTCAGTGCAGGGGACTGGAGTTGATGACCTCTTGAGATACCTTCCAGCCCCACATTTTTATGATTCTGTGTTGTGTTGGTAGGAATCATGGAGCATCCATATCACAGGCCTGCTATGGTTCTGATTCATTCTAAAGCACTCAACTATTATGGTGACGAAGGAGGTATAAATCTATTGATAGATATGGAAGACCCTACTTTTACATTATGAGTAATAGTAACGCTGTATTTCATTGCAAGAAATACTAATGAAATTACATCCACAATGAATGCCAAGACCCCTCCCCCCATTATAAATGATTACTGGAATCAACTGTAAATCTCCATGGTCTTTACTAAAGGAGACCTCTTATGCTCTGAATACAAATTTGCCATTACATGTGATGACCCTTATCTTCTTTTAACATGTACTCCTTCAGAGAGTAAAGTAATGTGGTAATGGCACCATCAAGCTCTTCTGCATTCTGATTATGTAGATTCTGTATCGGTATAGAATCATAGAACTGGAAGGGACCTCGAAAGGTCATCTAGTCCAATCCCCTGCATTCATGGCAGGACTAAGTATTGTCTAGACCATTCCTGACAGGTGTTTGTCTAACCTGCTCTTAAAAATCTCCAGTGATGAAGATTCCACAACCTCCCGAGGCAATTTATTCCGGTGCTTAACCATCCTGACAGGAGGTTTTTCCTAATGTCCAACCTAACCTCCTTTGCTGCAATTTAAGCCCATTGCTTCTTGTCCTATCCTCACAGGTTAAGAATTTTTTTTCTTCCTCCTCCTTGTAACAACCTTTTACATACTTGAAAACTGATATCATATCCCCTCTCAGTCTTCTCGTTTCCAAACTAAACAAACCCATTCTTTCAGCCTTTCTTCATAGATCATGTTCTCTAGACCTTTAATCATTCTTGTTGCTCTTCTCTGGACTCTCTCCCATTTGTCCACATCATTTCTGAAATGTGGTGCCCAGAACTGCACACAATACTCCAGTTAGGCCTAATCAGAGCGGAGTAGTGTGGAAGAATTACTTCTTGTGTCTTGCTTACAAAATTCCTGCTAATACATCCCAGAATGATGTTCGCTTTTTTTGCAACAGCGTTACACTGTTGACTCATATTTATCTTGTGATCCGCTAGGATCCCCCAGATCCCTTCCTAAGCAGACCCCTACCATGACATCACCCTTGTTTTTACCCCTTTTATCCTTACCCAGAGACTTTCAACAAGTCTGTCTCCTATTTCCATCTCAATCTCAGTCCAAGTGCATACATTTTTAATATATAAGGCAACACCTCCTCCCTTTTTTCCCTTCCAGTCCTTCCTGGGCAAGCTGTACCCTTCTATACCAATATTCCAGTCATGCGTATTATTCCACCAGGTCTCTGTGATACCAACTATGTCAAATTGTTTATTTACTAGCATTTCGAGTTCTTCCTGCTTAATCCCCATACTTCTTGCATTAGTATACAGACATCTAGGATACTGATTTGATTTCCCTCCCAGTTCTTTCTTTTCTCTCCTTTATTGCTGCTATAATAGCCCATGCTCTCCCCCACTCCCAAATTCCAAACCTTCTCCCAGGTCTCCATGTTCTTGACTTACCTGTGGGCTTTGGTCACCTGCCCACTTTGAACCTAGTTTAAAGCCCTCCTCACTAGGTTAGCCAGTCTGTATCCAAATATGCTCTTCTCCTTCTTCGATAGGTGGACCCCATCTCTGCTTAGCAGTCCTTCTTCCTGGTACAGCATCCCGTGGTCAAGGAAGCCAAAGCCCTCCTGGCGACACCGTCTTCACAGCAAAGCATTCACCTCAAGGATGCATCTTTCTCTGCCTGTATATACTATTTCTAAACAATTTAAGGTCGTTTAATGCTAAGCCCTGATCCCATTTCCAATGTATCTAGAATTACAATAGCTTTAGTACATAAACCAAACATTTCCACATCAAAAATACTATTAAACCCTTGCTGGTTTTGTTATGATGTACCTGAGAAACTACCTCTCTCTTTATTTCATGCTATGGCACTTGAGGTCAGTCAAGTTAATCCCTAAATTTGCACATATGGGGTCCATAGAAAGACATTCTCAGTGGACGGCCCAGTAGAACACATACCTATTGAACATTAGGGCATGTGGCAAAGCCTACTTATTCATACTTAGCCTTGTAGGGCCTGAAGCAAAGCCCATTGAAGTTAATGGACCGATTTCTAGGTTTACTTGGGCTTTGGACTAGGCCTTTAAGTATAATTAAAAACAGAAACAAAAAAAAATTCAGTAATATCACTTGCTGGAAAACATGTCTCTGCAAAGCTGAAAAATTATGTCTAAGTATACTTCAGATCCACTCACATGTCTAGATTTTGAAATTTACTAATGTAACTGAAGCCTATGAGTTGTTCCATGTTCTGTGATTACACTGACTTACAGTTTTTCAGCTCTAACATTCTAACACAGGGCTTAAAAATTGTATCCTAGCACAAAGACCGAGAGTGCCTTTGCATGCATCGTCTCTAATAAGCAACAAAATATCTTACTCTTTTATCTTGCATCAATCCCTTCTCTCTGATATAGAAATCATGGAAAGGCTGCATTCATTAAAATAAAGAGCTAAGAAAGAAAGAAAGAGGGAAAACAATTTCAAAATTACTCTTAAAAACCAATGTAAAACTGGCACCCTAACATCACATTAGATCAATGTGAATTTATAATATTAACAACAACAAAAATGACTGTGGTTTTAATGACTGTGTGTGTTCCATAAAAGGAAATATCTACCAACGCGGACTGTCACTCATATTTTTTGAAATGTTGCCGCATGTATCATGTTTATTTCTAGGGTTGGTTGAACATTAGAATTTACAGTTGGTGGAAAATTATGATATGTCAGAATTTGTTTTCAGCCCAAATTGGAAAAAAATATATGTATTTGTGTGGGGTGGAAAATTCAGAAAAATGTTGGTTTGAAAATGTTGAAACAGGACATTCCCCAGTGCAGGGGTTGGCAACCTCTGGCACGTGGCTCGCCAGGGTGCTTACCAGGGCCAGGCCAGTTTGTTTACCTACCGCGTCGGCAGGTTCGGCCGATCACGGCTCCCACGAGCCATGGTTCACCGTCCCAGGCCAATGAGGGCAGCGGGAAGTGGCACAGGATGTGCTGGCCACGGCTTCCTGCCGCCCCCATTGGGAATGTCCTGTTTCAACATTTTTCAAACCAACATTTTTCTGAATTTTCTACCCCACAGAAATATTCATTTTTTTTCCAATTTGGGCTGAAAACAAATTCTGACATATCAGGAAGCTGTGGCCAGCACATCCCACGCCACTTCCCGCCGCCCTCATTGGCCTGGGATGGCGAACCAAGGCTTGTGGGAGCCGCGATCGGCCGAACCTGCCGATGCGGCAGGTAAACAAACTGGCCCAGCCCGCCAGGGTGCTTACCCTGGCGAGCCGCATGCCAGAGGTTGCCAACCCCTGCCCCAATGAAAATATTTTGTTTCAGCTTGTTGAATCAAATTGAAATTAATCTGTTTCTCCTTGAACTGCTGAGGTGTCTCATGCCCCCATTCTCTCCTCTTGGCTGGGTTCCCTGGCTGGATTACATTTCCCATTCATCCAGACTGGAGACCATGATGTATCATGGAAGATGTAGACCAGCTATGGAGGCCCAGCCTATAGAGGAATATGGGTGCATGAGACATCTGAACTACAACTCTCATGAGGCAGTGCAGTAGCTCAGCCAGACATAGATGAATTTCTTTCTGATCCTAAATGAAACTGTTCAGTTTGGTTCACCAAAACCAAAATATTTTGATTTGGGTCAACCTAACCCAAAACAATTTTTTTCCTGACAGAAACTTGAAAAAATCCAGTAGCAACTTTTGCATGTGGTAGCTATTGCAGAATGCTGAATTTCTAGTAGCAACAACTGTAAATTTTGTGCAATGTCAGTTATTGTTCAGATGAGGAATCTCTGTTTTGCAAAGCAAAGAGATATATGATTAGTAGCAATAGAAGCAGGTAGAGAGGCAGCACAAATGTGGAAAATATCTTCATAATGGGAACAGTGTCCAGAATCCCAGGAGAGATAATAGCTCATTGCAACTGGTGTAAGATGTATGAGAAGAAACACTCACCTGATTCAGATATGAATGTGTACAGACACTCCATTTTTAATAGAGCTGGAAATACAGTATCACTTCTGAGTTCATACACCCAAACAACAGTGCATATCTGAAAGCATGCAGGTTCCGTAAGACATCAGTATGACAACTGTATGACAAATGAGTCTGTACATTTGTTACCAGTCCATCCGGCAGGCATTCAGAGACACGACAGAAGAAATGACTTCTCACTGGAGTTGATGTCTACTGCAGTCCCATGTGCAGAGCAAAAAGCTGACATACCATTCCATATATAAAAGCAAAAAAGGGGCAAGTTGAGAATGCCATAAGCAGCTTCGACATGATCCCTTTTCATGAGTTGCTTTTGAAGGGGAGCATATTGATTAAAGAATTTGGCTGTGTTATGTCTCTCTTTCAAAAAGCCATACCCACTTCCTCCTACATCTCTAACATTCCTCACTTTGTGAGCATGATAGAGCGATGTACAGTACTTTCTTTGGTGCTACTTTGCACTCCTTTCAAGAAAGTTGGGAGTAACTTTGCTACCTTTTGATAAAATGCATAATACAGGTCAGTTGAGGTAGTCAGGCTGGGACATATTGTACACCCCCTAAATCTTCTTTGAGGATTCTGAAGTCCGTTTTTGAAGATACCAAAGAGAAGGATGTGAGAAAAGAGATGTCCTGAAGAGGAAGCAGATGAGGCGCTGAAATAGAGTGGGAGGAATGGGAACTCAACGTTGACTATTTTATGTAGTTATAAGTTCTTTTCAAAACTGCAAATATATCTATGTACCCAACGGTGTATATTTAACTATAGCCCTGTCCCCCAGATCTTCATATGTGACTTGTCATCTTGTTAAGTCACAAGCTCTTTGCACTGTGTCTCTTTGTATAGTACCCATCATAGTGGTGACGCATCTTGCTGCTTTTTCAAAAGGATCACGCTTCATTCATGAACTGACATGAGAGGAGAGTATAATTCAGTCTTATCCTCAATCTTTCTGGTGATAGCCAATCAAGTGGCCATTTAGTGCTAAATATTGGTGATGTTTTTGTGATGTGAATGTTAAGAACAAAATTATTTTTCTTTTTCCATAGAAGGCTACTCAGAATTCACAAAATGGAGCAGAGAACCTTGCAGATATTTCTTCTGTTTCAGCCCTTACCTACAAATACTTCCACAGAAGGAAATCTAGCAGGCCTTGAGTCAGGGAGCCATAGTTTCCAGTACACTTGTGATATCCGGTTTCCGTTGTGAAGGAGGGCGGATAATGCCTAATACTATTAATATTTTAAAGGTCATGTTCAATAGGAATTGTGATATCGCTCTAATCAAAAGTGACATCAATGAAGATAAAGACACCAAGCTTACAAAAGTGTGGTCAGAATCGTTCCTTTTGCTGCTGTCTGGCCTGATAGAGGAGAGTCAGAGGCAGAAAGAAGATGGCAGCTGATGCTTCTTTCGTCTGATGTACCTGATAACTATCGAAACTGTAGCTAGTTTAGTGTACTTCAATTCACAGCAGTCGGCGGTGCTAGCCCATTGGGGGCCCTAAGCAGGAATACCCCCCCATACTAAAACAGGCAAATTTGTATGAAAATAATAATAAAAAGCGAATAGGGGCCTCCTTGAGCTGCCTGGGACACTAAGCAATTGCTTAGTCTGCTTATGCCTAGCACCAGCTCTGACTGTAGTTGCTCTTGCTGCCCAGTCTGGTTTCTTGGTAAGGGTACGTCTTCACTACCCGTCGGATTGGCGGATAGCAATCGATCTATCAGGGATTGATTTGTCTCGTCTAGATGCAATAAATCGATCCCCGAATGCGCTCCCCATCGACTCCGGAACTCCACCAGAGCGAGAGGCGGAAGCGAAGTTGACGGGGGAGCTGCAGCCATCAATCCCGCGCCATGAGGATGGGAGGTAAGTCGATCTAAGATATGTCGACTTCAGCTATGCTATTCTCCTGGCTGAAGTTGCATATCTTAGATCGATCCCGCCCCCCAGTGTAGACCAGCCCCCAGTGAATGAGAGGAGGCAGCTATTCTGTCCACATGAGGTCACTGTGGAACTGCTGCAGGCTCAGTCGTTGCCTACATAGATTTTGCTGCCTTAGTTCTTGGAGTAAGGGGATCCATTGGATAAGAGACGAAGGCTGCACGTGAAGTGTCTGGTGGTGGTTGCCATGGCTGAAGCCTCAGATTTTCTTCTTTGTTTCTTCGACCCAGCCCAACCAATTGAGTTTAATATACACCACTGCACATTAAAACATATATAGGGAAAAAAAGATTGCTAAGAACTTCACAAATGCTTTTTTTTCTCTTTAATGGATTTTGGAAACGCATCATGTACAAAGAAAAGTTTACATTTCATCTCTTCATTTGTTTGCTGAGAAGATAATACATTGTACTACACAACTCTTGGTTCAAACCAATGCATTCTCAACAGCATGGTTCTGTTATCTTCAGTCCTTTCTTATCTGAAAATAATTAAACATCAAGAAATAAGGTTATGTCAAGGAAAATGGAACACACAATATTTACAACAGGAATACAGGCCTTTAAACTTTTTTTTTTAACATAGTGTTCCAGAGCCTTTATATTTTATTATGTTAGGAAACAAAATCCTTCAGATTACTTGCATTCCTTAAGTTTTTTTAGTAAGTTCTATACATTTTGAGACATTAATTTCAATTTAATTTTAAAATAGTCTCTTTGGTACACATTTTTAAAGGCATTTAGACTCCTAAAGATGCAGATAGGTGCATAGGTGCTTTTGAAAATATCACTTGCCACCAGTCTGCTTATTTAGGGGCCTGAATACCCTTACAAATCTGGTCCTTTGTCTAACCTAATCTAAACTCTTAGTTTAATCTGTGTTTGTAATATGCATATTTGGGCCAGGTCCTCATAGTTTTCTGCAAAGTGAGTAGCAAACATTCGATACTCTTAAATCATAATGTAGGCACCATATGCAACTGTAAGATAAACACATCCTGTTCAAGAGGATTATGCCTTGTCCATCATTGTATGTGGTTCTCTTAAATGGAATATACTGTTGCTTATTTCCATGAGAAACATTTCCAAGGCATTTTGCAGCCTTGGTAAGGAGGGAAAACCCTTGTGTTCTTTCCCTATTTTCTTTTGATCTGATTTACATTTATAAATAGGTCCCTTTACAGTTTACTAGGGCCTTAAAGTGGGTATAGACTACATTCACTTTTAAGACCCCTTTACACTGCCAGAGGGTCATAAAAGGGCTTTAGTGTATACGAGACTAATGCTCTCTGTGTTGTTTCCAGATGCTTCACTGTTAACATTGTCCCTCCTGTTCCCCAGTAGAATGGACCTTAGGCATGTCACAGAGGAATACTCTAACTAAAGGGGGGAGGGATAACTCAGTGGTTTGCGCATTGGCCTGATAAACCCAGGGTTATGAGTTCAGTCCTTGAGGAGGCCACTTAGGGATATGGGGCAAAATTGGTACTGGGCCCTGCTAGTGAAGGCAGGGGGCTGGACTTGATGACCTTTCAAGGTCCCTTCCAGTTCTAGGAGATCTCCATCTGCTTACAGTCCTACTTACCACCAATCTCAGAATAGTTTTAGGATTGGCTTTGAGGAAGCTTCTCATCTACTTTCCTAGCTGAGCAGGGCCGGCTCCAGCTTTTTTGCCGCCCCAAGCAGCAAAGCGAAAAAAAAAAAAGAAAAGATAAAGCCATGATTGGCGGCACTTTGGCAGCAGCTCTACCACACCGCTTCATTCTTTGGCAGCAATTCGGGACTCAGGGACCTGCCGCCGAAGACCCGGATGTGCCTCCCCAAGCACCTGCTTTCTTTGCTGGTGCCTGGAGCCGGCCGTGTAGCTGACATTAGACCATACTTATATCCAAGTAAAGAGGAATAGAGTTTCAGAAGGTAAAGTATTTGGAATTTTTAAAACTTTGTAAAACAAGGCAAAGCATGTAAAATATCTACAAAATAAGATAAAGGAATTCACTTTCAAAATCCACCTCTCCAGTACAATATTTACACATTTTAAATGATCCTAGAATTACTGCTACTTGACTAATATGGGGGTAGAAAGGAGTAATTTAAAACTATTGGGTACCAACTCATTTTATTTTAAAAATTACCAAAAATATTTAGTTTGGAGAAACAAGAAATTGTAGGCCAGCTCTTACTAATTGTTTCTCTTTCTTCCAGCTCAGGGATCTGTCTCCCACTATTTAGTCCCAGTGGTTCTATTTCATACCTTAGGGGTCACCATGTTCAAAATAAGCACATATATTTACAATGGCTATTTTATTATTAAAGAAAGTAAAAGAAAACATTAAACAATACAACACAAGTGACATGACACAAATGATAATCTGGTTACTTCCATTACAATCGCTTCTGTATGTGTCTCTATGGAGAGATTTTACCAGAGATTACTCCATTGAGAGTGGACTGCATCTGCAGTGTTCTTCATTTGGTAAGTTAAGACCGAAATACATTGTTTCCCAAATTTATTGTGAGCCCAGTTTAGTATCTCATAGATATTTTTATCTATGTTAATAATTGGGCAAAAGAATTGTTTAAAGGCAGGGGATCCTTTTAGTTATTAAGAAATGACCAGACAGTTTTTAATTGGATAAAGCAAACAATCTCAACTAAATCCTATGAAATCAAAGACTGTGTTTAAATCAGTTACTTAGAAGAAGCCACTTTAAGGAGCTGTCTTAAGATAGGCCAAATACAAATATTAAAATCTTAAATCCAATTAAATCCCACTATTTCTCAGTTTATCAATGTTTAGCCCCTGTCTCATCTTCAGGAATAGATGGTCTAACTATCTTATGATTAGCAGGAAAAACCGTTAGTATCTTAAACAACATTTCCATATCTCACTAAAATCATTACCAGAGGTTTAAATGTAACCCCTTGGCAGTGTCATAGTGAACTTCCTCTCATCAATTCATGTTGAAGTTTTGGGAAGATTTTCCTTGGATTAGTTTATTCTTGAGTGTTCTCTGGAGTATTTTGCTTGTAGAGATGGACAAGATAAGTTGATGCGTTTGCTGCTGTTTATGCAGGATAGCAGAGGGTGAGTGTACATGAGGGATGCTCACTACAGAGTTTTTATTTATACTCTTCTCCTTCCTATTTCCATGAAATTAGAGGAAAATGCACCTTTTTTGAGGTTTTTTAGATTCAAGTTGTCTGCTGTCATTCTTTAAATAAGAACATAAGAATATAAGAAAATATAAGAATACTTTCATGGGTTGTCCTTAGGAGCCTCTTTATCATCTGAACATGTAAGTTTGTTAATGCGCATATATATATATTGGGGTTGTAATTCTTTCATGACAGTAATATTTTCTTGGTTTTTGATGGTGGGAGAGTCTTAGCACATCTTTAAATGTAGTTTTAACTCTTTCTATTCAGTACATTTCTAAGCTATTTCCTTAGAATTATTAAAGTTCAACAGGATATGAAATTCTGAAACACTTCTTTTCTTTCTATAAAGTTTTTTAGTTTTCCAAACAATCTTTTTAAAATTAAATAATTCTTAAGGTGTCTTTAGCTTAAATAGTTATTAAAGAAGTTGTTTATTCTTTACATCAGTTTTGGAGAGATGATTCTCTTCTTGTCTTCCTCAGGTAGATGACAGAACTGCTTGAGCACTACCAGTAATTAATTAATTGCTCATTAATATAAATATTCTGTACTTAAATGACTTCTTACATTAGTAATTAGTTTAGCAAGATTATTAAATTTCAATGTTGGTACATAAAGCATTTTACCATTTACATAGCAATGATATTAAGAAATTACATTAGACACTTTGCATTTAGTTAAAATACTTTGTAAAAATGGCATTCAGAATGATTTGCCATTTCAACATTTAAGAAATAAAGAAAGAACTAAAACATTTCCAACTAGACATGTTTTTTCTCGAGGCTTTTCTGAATGTTTTTTAAAGTAATTATAAAATTCATTTCAACAAAGATAATTCTAGAATTATTTGTGTGAGTTTACTTAGAAGTTTTTTTGTTTTGTTTTTGAAGGTGAATTAACCCTAAATTTACTGTGTTGATAATACAACCCAACATTCTTTTTCACAATCAAGTCTTTTGCTAAAACATGAATGTTTTAAATGGTTTGTTTTCTTCAGATAAGGAGTATATTTGTACCGAACTGGTATTTTCATAAGGAGGAAATGTCATGGCCTAGATAAGACGCTCCTGATTTAGTGCCCTTTTAGACCAAATGGGGTTTACCAATTGCAGTATACAATTTGCAGTTAAAAACTCCTATTAAATGTCCTATATAAATCACCAGTCACGACAATGCTTGCATCCATTTTTCAAAACATAATATAAGAGAAAGTTAAAGCAAGATAAAGTTTTAAATGCATTTTTTTCTGAATTTCTATCAACACTCTTTGGAGTATTAAACATGGTTTTGTGACTAAGGAGGGCTTATCTTCTTAACATTTGCTTGTCTATAGGGTGACAGAAAGCAGAAACTGCCTAGAATTCCTTTGGTTAGCTTGAACGTTTCATATAATTAAAATATATATTCATGCGAGGTACTTTTCTCCAAGCATTATATGTGTGAAAATAATGATACATATATCCTAAGTTCAGGAAAGGCACAGGCAAGTTTAATGACAAAAAAAAAAAAAAAAAAAAATACATAATTTTTGCCTCAACAATAAACACTACAGTCAGAGCTTGTAGCAGATTAAAATTCCGGATCTGAACCCACTATACCTATAACTCAACTGCACTGCTTATAGTGCTTCCAAAGCAATTAGACTGTGCTACACTGGATACTTCCAATAGGACCTTGCTCAACTGCAGTACTTCCTATGCTCCCAAGCCACTTGATTGCACTAAAGTGAGTGTTCCCTAGGCCACTGCTATTCAAATGCACTATATCCTGTACTAAAGACCCTTGATTGTACTACTTACCATCAGAATTGAACATGAACCTGATCTTCCCGAGTTTGGGTATGTTCAGACCTGAGAATTCAGTTTCACTCATGACAGATACCTAAGTGTCAGAAGGAAAGTTAGTCTGTAGAGCTGCACTTTTTAAAGTTCAGCAAAGTTTAAATCTGGAGTTCTGTTTTAGGACCATTTCTACTTCCAGTGCCACATGACTATAGAGCTGATACCAATGCTATAGTACTTGACTGCACTACTTACAATGCTCCCAGTGCTACTTGACTCTGCTACTAAAAATGTACCTGATGATATTGCCACTTGCCCACTGCTTCCTAATGCACCACCAGTGGTCTCATTACTGAATGCCTGCAGGCAAAGTGAAGTGTTCCAGTCTCTTCCCATAAATTGGCAAAGATAAGAATGGCATAATAAATAGAACTCAAGTGTTATATTTTTTTCCATTCCATCTGGAACATCTAGTCCATGACTTGGAATAGGTTGTAAATTCCCCTAAATGCAGTCACCCATAGATTATCACTGATGCACATACACTGAACTTTGTTCTCTTTTTCGAAACAAAAAAATGTCTCCAGCAAAGCATCTCAGCTCAGCTGCTTTCCAGTTTTCATATGCAATAGATTGTATCTTTTACAAATTATTAATGTTCCTATTACAAACTGATTTGATTTATATTTTTGCTGCTAGCAGTGGTCTAATTATTTTCATATTACTGTGTGGTCATAATGATAATTGTCCTCAATTTACACACTGACTAAGCATTTACTTTCACAGATTTGGAGATTGTGAGATTACTGATGAGAAAATGTAGAAGTTTAATATAATTAGTTGTAAGGGAAGTCTCTAATAAGGAACCATAAAAACTCAATTTTCATTGAAAGGATCAGGTTACATTACATGATTTTTTTTCAAGAAGTAGACAAAAGCTGAAACTTACTGACAATAGATCTTTTTGTGACTGTAATGTTTCTGGGATCTTTAGAGCCATTTACTTTTTCTTAAGATTTTGTATCCTTCAAATCTAATAACATGAAAAGAAGGTGGTATGAATGATTTATTGCAGTAGTGCCTTCAGGCACCAATCAAGAATCAGCACCTCAAAGTCCTAGGTATGTACAGGCATGCAGTAAGAAGACAGTTCTTACCCTAGAGAGCTAAGGTAGAATCCACTGAGGTCAATGGGAACTTTGCCATTGACTTCAACAGAGCCAGTATTTCAGCCCTAGAATGAAACTTCTGACAAGACATACAATAGGTAGTGGATAAGGCACACAAATGGGAGAAATGGAAGCAAGCAAAGATACAAGCAGAAGTCCCAGCCATTGTCAGCTGGGACTGTAGGCCTCAGGGCATAGGTGAATTGTAAGCAGGATTTTGAGACAGATATGGTGGTGACTAGATGGATTGTGTTGGAGAGTTTTTGCCATACACAGGGTGGCATGGGAAACTGTCTCCTCTTTAAGGGTGGTGAAGGCTGAATACAATGGCAAAGAAAAAAGCTGATGTCATGGTGAACTAACAGATCAGACTGGTAGGGCAAGGCTAATTCATGAAAGACCATACATGTAAAGACAAGAAGTTGTGCTGGATGCAGAGGAGAAAGAAGAGCTAATTAATAGAGGGACACAACACTTGCAATTACATAGGAAGAACAATAAAAAATATACTTGATTCAAATGAAAAGGATGCCCAAGTCAATTCTTGTATAGAAATTCTCATTGTTCAAGCCTTCATCAGAGTCAGCAGAAAGATGGAAAAAATGATTTCACAAAAAACCAAGAACAAATAAAATCAAATTTTTCAACTTGTTTTCATTTCACATGGTTTAAAATGGACTCATTTGGATTTTTTGAAATTTCAGTAAGTGTCTTTATTGAAATTTTTATAGAAATGGGTTTTGAAATTTTTCATTTACCAAAAACATTTTGATAAAACCTTTGGTAAAATCATCATGGAAAATTTAGTCAACTTTGACAACTTTGTCACTTTTTTTTGTTAAAAAAGTTTAACTTTTGGGAGTGGTGGAGGGGAGCCTTTTATTTATGCGGAAAAAAAGCTTCCTGTGAAAATTTTTCATCAGCTCTAGTTCTGATATTGCTCTAATATAGACTTCATTTTCTCTTTTTATAACACAAGATAGAATGTTTTCTTTAAAATATACATTTTGGAATGGGAACAGCAATCTGGCACATAGTCAATTGCAACTAACCTATGGATCATGCTGGATGCTTTCACTTCTTACTGTCTGCTCTCTGAAGAAATACTAAATTCCACCTTTATGGATTTAAAGCAGGGATCGGCAACCTTTGGCACGCGGCTCGCCAGGGTAAGCACGTTGGCGGGCCGTGCCGGTTTGTTTACCTGCCGCGTCCGCATGTTCGGCCGATCGCGGCTCCCACTGGCCACGGTTCGCTGCTCCAGGCCAATGGGGGTGGCGGGAAGTGGCGGCCAGCACATCCCTCAGCCCACGCTGCTTCCTGCCACCCCATTGGCCTGGGACGGCGAACCATGGCCAGTGGGAGCCGTGATTAGCCGAACCTGTGGACGTTGCAGGTAAACAAAACAGCCTGGCCCACCAGGGTGCTTTCACTAGTGAGCCGCGTGCCAAAGGTTGCTGACCCCTGATTTAAAGCTTCATTCAACTGAGGCAATAGCTGAGCACTAGAATTTGATCCAGTCCTTAATCAATAACTATTTTACGCCAGCCAATACAACCTATTGAACAACTGGACACAAACACCTTGAGAGGGGAGATGGTTGAAATGATGTACCTGGGTCAGTGTGTGTTTCAAAGTAGCAGTGAAGGAGAAATACTAGCCTAGATCAAAAGCATGCTTTCCTGTTTTTTTACAAGGAGGTAAATTGCTCAGTAAAGCCTTATCTAGACTAGATGTTTTGGTTCTGTTGTAACTCAAGTTAATTGACTGCCTGATAACTCAAGTTAATGTGATTGAAATTGCCAATATAGACATTCCACAAATGTTTGCTCTAAGACAGACATATATTCCTAGCTGTGGTCTACTGGCCAATCAAGACCACAAGTAACTTCTGGATTATTATTTTTTTAAACATAGTCAATTGACTATAAAATACAGATTCAGCCATAGTGAACTGTAATCACATAGGTAAATCTGCAGCTCTTTGGTTTGATAACATGCTTAACAGCTTTGACAATAAAGACCAAAGTAGGCTCCTATTTATTTCCATAAAACATGTTTGGATGAGTGAGATAGTAACATTACAGCAGCTGTTACAGCTTTATGGAGGGGGAGGAGTGGTGTTAGAGTTATAGAGGCCAAAATTAGAAGTAAAATGGCTTAAGTTGGGTTCCCTTACACTAACTTTAACCTACTTGCCCTCAAATCACCCATGGAAGTGCAATGTAGCTACTGCCTCTTGTAGAGATGGATTAACTACGCTGATGGGAGAAACTCTCCTGTTGGCATAGTAGCATCTTCACTACAGCTCTACAGCAGTGCATCTGCAGTGCTATATGTGTAGACAAACCCTAAATGAGAGTAAGCAGTCTACATTGCATCGTCTTATTAATCACTTCCAAATCTGGCTCAGAATATTTATAAAATAAGTCCCTATGTCACATACTGATGCTTTTTTTTTTGTGTGTGTAGGGTGTATGTGGAGGTTTGATGGACTGTTATTACAGTACTACTTGCTTTCAGGTTGAAAAATGGGGGGAAGGGGAAGGGAGGGAAATGGCAGGAGTTGAAAGCAGGTATCCCTACTGGAGCACTTTCTACAAGAGAAATGGTAACACCTGAGTGCGGAAGTTCTTGGTTCACTGACCTGTTCCCTTCAAAGTGGATAGATAGATAAGGATTTGTAATCTTACAAAAGTTGTTGTTCATCCTGTACAGTAAGGGTGGTATTTCAGCTAAATTATATGTAAGCATGGGAAATACTTGCTGATATACATGAGTGTGAACTTTGTGGAGGAACATTAATAGTACAGATTTTTTGGGGGGTGGGGTATTAATTTTCTCAGCCAATATTTTTGTGCTCCTTCTGGTATTTAAAATATGTTTTATTTAATAAGGGCTTTCTTTTCCATATTTACTGAATTATAATACAAAAAATACCTATCTCTTATGTAGCTCTTTCCTTTCTTCAGAACATCTCAAAATACTTTGTGCAGGAGGTCACTGTAATCATTCCCATTTTACAGATAGAGAAACTGAGGCACAGAGAGGGATTTGCCCAAGGTCACCCAGTAAACCAGTGGCAGAACTTGGAATAGAATCCAAGTCTCCGTTTCCTGAGTCACATCATAAATATAGATGTATGAAATCATAGATTGTTATCATGGAAATGATTGTGACACCACAAATATAGCATTAGTATTCCACCACAGAAAGGAAAAATACAGCAGACTGCAAGGGAGCAAGTGCTTGTTTAAACACAAATAGCTTTGTTAATTAAAAACATAGTTTGAGAGGTTATAACCCTTCTATCTAATTTTAATTCTACCTGATGTATCTAAGAATGAGTTATTAATGCTGATATTCTGAAAATGCCACTTAGGTCTTGTGTAATCAAAGAGATGTATTCTGTCAGAACACTAAGGAACCCCTAGTGTGAATTTGTAATGAACAAGCTGAATGAGTTGTTTCCATTCAGGTGCTGAAAGCTATTGTTAGGGCTAATAAACAAACACCATGGATTCACCCCTGGAATATGATAAAAGGATACATGAGGATAAAGACAAACATAATTTTGGGAAACAAAGAGATATTGTTTAGCATGAGATGATATCAGAAGGAAAAGGATGTTAGATGTGTACTTGAAATAATTTCCAGAGGTGATACAGCACACCTTGAATACATTAACAGCACACCTTGGATACATTAACAGCAAGAAGTATGTGTAGCTTTTGACAGAAAGATGTATGTTGAACTGGGCAAAACATCTAGGACAGGAGTCATAGAATATCAGGGTTGGAAGGGACCTCAGAAGGTCACCTAGTCCAACCCCCTGCTCAAAGCAGGGCTAATCCCCAGACAGCTTCTTGCCACAGGTCCCTAAATGGCCCCCTCAAGGATTGAACTCTCAACCCTGGGTTGAGCAGGCCAATGCTCAAATCACTGAGCTATCCCTCCCCCTGGGGAGCAGCGTGGGCCGAGGGATGTGCTGGCCACCGCTTCCCACTACCCCCATTGGCCTGTGACGGCGAACTGCGGCTAGTGGGGGCTGCGATTGGCCAAACCTGGGGATGCAGCAGGTAAACAAACCAGCCCGGCCCGCCAGGGTGCTTATCCTGGTGCGCCGCATGCCAAAGGTTGCTGATCCCTGATCTAGGATTATTTATACATCAAAGAGAATGGGGAGGGCTCTGGAACTAGAAGGACTCTCTAAGACAGTGTCAATGACAGAAGAAGGTATGTTTTTACATGTGTTACCTAGCCTGCTATAAAATCCTAATGGAGACAAAACACTGTAGTTTTTACGTAAGGTAAACTGGACAAGATCAACCACAGGCAGGAGGTATGGTGGTGATCGCATTTCACAACTTTGCAGTAAAAAATGGTGTCCTGTCTCCACTAGGATTTTACAACAAAGTTAATGTGCATTAGTTATCCTGCTGTAAAAAAATCCACCTTTTTAAAAACACATAACCTAAGGACCCAGACTCCTACTTTTAATATCAGGTTATGCTGCTGTATCCTCAGAGGCAGTGAGAGTACTGTCATACTTGTACATAATGCTATAGGCTAGATTATTTTTTAGTATTCTGTACCACCAGGCTTAGAGTCATTCTAAGGAGAGAGAGAATCACATTTAGACATGTATAGATTTACACATCTCTTGATTTCTTTTGTGTTTTCTCTATCTTCTCTAATATTCCAGTGCGGATCTTTGCCTTTTGCTAACATTAGTAGGTACAAAATTTTCAGATAGAAATGTGATTTCCAAGTTGAAGCTGACCTATGCAGAAAAAAAGAGAAAATTCCAAAATTTACATTCAAGATTTTAACTTTAACTCCTCCCCATTGTACTTGTGTCTTAAGATAGCTAATAGATAATATTTTATACAATACCATCTATAATATAATAATAATGAATTTTACTCTTAACCTTAGAATAATCTAAAGGCTTGCAAGATGTAAGAGTATATAAGAACCTAAATAAAAAGATATCTCTATCTCCTAGCTAGCTGGATAAGAACGGACATACTGGATTAGACCAATGGTCCATTTAGCCCAGTATCCTATCTCCAACAGGATACCGGAGATTAAGGGTGAGACTACACAACAGGACAGTTTGTGTGATCCACCCCTATCTTACTCTCCTGGCTTTCAACATGCAGAGGTTTAAGGTTGCCCTGAGTATCAGTTTGCATCCCTGACCATCTTGTCTAATAGGCATTGATGGGTCTATCCTCCATGAACTTATTTTTTTTTAACCCAATTCTACTTTTCACAACATCCCATAACAATGAATTCCAAAAATCAATTGTGTGTTGTATGAAAAAGTACTTCCTCTTATTTGTTTTAAACATGTTGCCTATTAATTTCATTAGGTGACCCTGGTTTTTGTGTTGTGGGAAAGGTTAAATAACGCTTATCTATTCACTTTTTTCCCTCACCATTCATGATTTTATAGACCTCTATCATATCCCCCTTTAATTTCCTCTTTTCCAAGTTGAACAGTCCTAATCCTTTTAGTCTTTCCTTGTAGGAAATCATTCCATACCCTTATTCATCTTTGTTGCCCTTCTCTGAAGTTTTCCAGTTCTACTATATCCTTTTTGAGATGGGGTGACTAGAACTGGACACTGTATTCAAGTTATGGGTGCATGATGGATTTATAGAGTTGAAAACATTATAATATATGCTATCCCTTTCTTAATAGTTCCTAATATTCTGTTAGCCTTTTTGACCACTGGTGTACAATAAGCTGAAGTTTTCAGAGAACTACCCCCGGGGTCTTCAAGATCTTTCTCGAGTGGTAACAGCTAATTTAGAACCCATCATTGTATATGTGTAGTTGGGATTATTTTTTCCAATGTGCATTACTTTGCACTTATCAGTGCTGAATTTCATCTGCCATTTTGTTGCCCAGTCACCCAGGTTTGTGAGATCCCTTTGTAACTTTGAGCAGTCAGCATTGGACTTAATTATCTTGAATAATTTTGTATAGACTACAAACTTTGCAACTTCAGTGTTTGCTCCCTTTTCCAGATCATTTATGAATATGTTGAACAGCACAGGTCCTCTCTCCACTGTGAAAAATGGCCATTTATTCCTACCCTTTGTTTCCTATCTTTTAACCAGTTACTGATCCATGAGAGGAACTTCTCTGTTATCCCATGTCTACTTAGTACTTAGGTATTATCTTAGTTTTTTTTATAATACCTATTATAACAGCATCTAAACACCTAACACAAGCAATCTGCAGATTGAAATAACTGCCAAAACACTTGCCCGGAACACTGCAAATCTGACCATTTTGTGCGATGTTTGTACAACTCATGCATGAGTGCTCACTCCTTATTACTGAGATTTTGTTTAAGATCGAGACGATAAATAAGGAAGGTATATTTTCTGACTTGAACCTAAAGTGCAGAAATGTTTCCAGCATTGCACACTGTAATGTATTTTTTAAAATAAAAAAGGGTTAGAGAAATGGAAAGCATCACTAACATTGTTTCCTGATTTTTAAAAAAGGTTTTTAAAATGTTGGGCAGCCTCATTCTGCTAATTGTGATGTTCATTCTTCTGAAAAGGAAAACATTCACATTGTTAAATTATCAAGTCAATTGGCTTATCTTTGAAACTGAAGAGACCAGGAAGCAATAAGAAGCCTTAGGGAAGTGAAAGGAATTCACAGTAAATTTAATCAAATTCAAAAGCATTTGTAAATCTCTGTGCATCTGCATGTTATTTTTCATTGTGGTATCTGCATTTTCATGGAAATTGTTGTAATGCAATGTAGTAAAACTATTTAAAAAAATTCATTACTTATTGTCTGACATATGCTGCTCTTACTTCCTGGAGAGCATCTATAATATAATTTGGATTGACCATATAGAGGGGCATTTCAAGTAAAGTATTCATTGGAGGTCATATTTTTCTTTTGTAATTACATTCAGAGGGTGAAATCTCCACCCTCTTCCTCTGCACAAAGTCTGTTCTAGTTTTGCCTTGGAAAAATGTGTAATCCAATGACAGTCTACAGCTATCCAACCCTTTTCTGAAGTCTGCTTTGGAGTCGATTTCACCCCAAAGACCAGAAGACATTTGTTTCCAATAGCCTTGCTCTGTTCTGACTTGTAAGACTTGTACCCTTTCTCCTCCTTTAAATCCTTCCTCATTCTATTCTTACATTCCTTCCAATATCATGGCATCTGAGCCCCTAGTGACTCACCTCTGCCATCACACCTATAAATAAATATGTTATTTATGATGGCTGGGTTGGGCAGCAGACAGGGATAGTTGACACTTTAATTATAACATTTAATTAGAGACCTGCAACCTGACCCAAGCCTGATGGGGTCTTGGTCAGGCCATGTGGGAAAATAACCAGGCCCTCTCAGCCTCAGGTTGGGTCAGCTCTTGTCCTCCAGCCCATGGAGTTGAGATGGTCACTGTGTGCCCCGCTCCTGATGGCCACCGGCACTTTGGTATGTGGTGTGTGCTGTGGCATGAGTGTGTCAAGCAGTTGCCGTGCAGTAGAAGATGATGGATGGCAGGAGCAGGACATACAGCCATTGGTGCATGCAGCTGCTGCTGTGCTGATCTCATGGGCAGGATTGGGACAGCCACCCCATGAGCAGGAGGTGGCAGCAGTTGTGATATTGTTTCAGATTTGGGGGGAATGGTTGTGGTTGGGTTGGAAAATTATTGGACCCGCTTGGACTCAGGTCAGGTGGGTGTGGGCTTGAGTCAGGTTTGGGTTTAGGTTGGGCCTAAAATTAGATGTGAGCAGACCTCTACATTAAGTATTTTAAATACCACAAATCACTCATCTATGTATTTAAAATATGTGATTGTCTCTGTCCCACTTACCTTTTGTATATCATTTGTCTGCTAAGTCCCCATTTCTGCAAACATGAACATGTGCAAATCTTTATTCATTGGAGTAGTCCCAATGATTTCAACAGAACTACATATGAATAAAATTAGCCATATTTTTAGTTATTTGCAGGATCGATGCCTTAGACCAGTGATACTCAGACCTCAGTGGTTCAGGAGCCAAATTAGCAATCATCATTACCCAAAAGAGCCACAGTTGTGTGAATTCATTGTTCATTTACTGACCAAGTATTATTATTTTATCAACTACAATTGGTTAATAACTTAGGTTGGTTACTAATTAAATCAGTGTTTTAATATGTGCTGCAAAGAGCTGCAAGAGACGCATTACAGTGCCACTCGTGGCTTGCGACCCTCAATTTGAGTATCACTGCCTTAGACAATAAGTTCTTTGAGGTATGGACTGCATATGCCTATGTGTTTGTATAGTCCCCAGCACAAAGGAACCTCAATCCTGATTGAATCCCTGATTGCTACTGAAATGTAAATATTAAATGATAATCTTCACTGGTCTGTACTTAAAATATGCCAGCTGTGACAGTCTCTTTTCTGCTTATAAGAAAAGCAAATATTTTTAAAATGAGGATTAAAAAAATAATAATAAAAGCCAATACCTGCTCATGCTATTCTAGCACTTCTATCTATAGGAGGATCCATGGGAAGTCAGGGTCATTCACACAGTGGCCCTAGGCCACTGCAGCTGTCCAGTCCCCCAAAGCTCTGACCATGGCTGCCTGCGGGACACACTGGCAGGGATGGGCTTCATGGCAAAGATAATGCAGTTGCAGTCTGTATTTTGTTGGGAGAGACTGCAAAGCGTTCCGACTGAGAATAATGGGAGTATCGTTCTGGAAATTCTGGTCCATGGTATCTGTAATTAATAATTACTATTTAATACAGTAGCTCCTAGAAACTCCAGCAGAGATCAGGACCCAATGTGGCAGGTGCTGGATGCAGAAGTAACAGTCCCTGATTCAAAGAGCTTACAGTCTAAGCAGACATGACAAAGTGTAGTAGAAAGGAAATATCGTTATCTTCATTTTACAAATGTGGAACTGAGGCACAGAAAGATTAAAGCCCTGATCCTGCAAAGACTTATGCACTTATTTATGCAAGTGAGTAAATCCCACTAAAATCAAAAGGAGGTTCACCAAGATGATTCAGCAAATAATTTCAAAGAGCAAAATAAAAACTGATAAAATGGTAAGGTGCATGAAAATAGTTTACTATACAAAAGATGAAATTTGTAGAATAAATTATTCAATGCAAATTATCCACCGTTCTTTAATAAGTGTTTACAGCAATGAAAATATCTACTACAACAGACTCATCTTGGCCCATTCCCTCAAAGACTTTAAGGTCAGAAGGGACCATTGTGATCATCTAGTTTGACCTCCTGCACATTCCTTCAGGCCACAGAACCTCAACCACCCACTCCTGTAATAGACCCATAATCTCTGGCTCAGTTACTGAAGTCCTCAAATCATAGTTTAAAGACTTCAAGTTACAGAGACTTCACCATTTACAGTACTTTAAACTTGCAAGTGACCCATGCCCCATGCTGCAGAGGAAAGTGATTCTCCCCCGCCTCCCCAGGGTCTCTGCCAATCTGACCTGGGAGAAAATTCCTTCCCGACCCCAAATATGGTGATCAGTTAGACACTGAGCATGTGGGCAAGACCCACCAGGCAGACACCTGGGAAAGAATTTTTTGTAGTAATTCTGAGCCCTCCCCATCTAGTATCCCATCTCTGGCCTTTGGGGATTTTTGCTATTGCTGGTTGCCGATGGGCTACATGCCATTGTAGGCAGTATCATCATACCATCCCCTCCATAGACTTATCAAACTCAGTCTTGAAGCCAGTAGGTTTTTTGCCCCCACTACTCCCCTTGGAAGGCTGTTCCAGAACTTCACTCTGATGCTTGGCCAGTTTATATCCATTTGATTTTGTGTCCACATTGTCGCTTAACTTAAATAACACCCTCTCCCTCCCTGGTATTTATCCCTCTCATGTATTTATACAGAGCAATCATATCTCCCCTCAGCTGCCTTTTGGTTAGGCTAAACAAGTAGGTTTTCCATTCCTCGGATTATTTGGACCTGTTCCAGTTTGAATTTATCTTTTTTAAACATGGGAGACCAGAATTGCACAGTTTTCCAGATGAGGTCTCATCAGTGCTTTGTACAATGGTTCTAACACTTCCCTGTTGCTACTGGAAATACCTTGCCTGATGCATCCTAGGAGAGCATTAGCCTTTTTCATGGCGCATCACATTGACGGCTCATCCTGTGATCAACCAATACACCCAGGTCTTTCTTCTCCTCTGTTGCTTCCCACTGATAAACTTTCCCACAGCTTATAGCAAAAATTCTTGTTGTTAGTCCTTAAATTCATGACCTTGAACTTTGTTCTATTAAATTTCATCCCATTTCTATTACTGTGGTTTACAAGGTCATGCAGATCTTCTTGTATGATATTCTGGTCCTCCTCTGTCCTGTCTATATCTCTCAACTTTGTGTCATCCGCAAATTTTATTAGCGCAATTCACTTTTGTGCCAAGGTCAATAATAAAAGTCTTAAATAAGATTGGGCCCAAGACCAATTCCTGAGAAACTCCACTAGTAACCTCCCTCCAACTTGACAGTTCACCTTTTGGTATGACCCATTGTAGTCACCCCTTTAACTAGTTCCTTATCCACCTTTCAATTCTTATATTAATCCCCATCTTCTCCAATGTAACTAATAATTTCCCATGTGGAACTACATCAAATGCCTTATTGAAATCCAAGTAATTTATATCTAGTGTATTTCCTTTGTCTAAAAAGTTAGTTATCTTGTCAAAGAAGATCAGCTTGGTCTGGCACGATCTACCATGTTGTATTTTAACCCAATTACTGTTCACCACTATGTCCTTAACTACTTTTTATTTCAAAATTTGTTTCTAGATCTTGCATACAAACTAACAGGCCTGTCATTTCCTGGATCACTTTTTTCCCCTTTCTTGAAAATAGGAATTATATTAGCAATTTTTCACTTATAGGATACAGCCCTCAAATTTTCAGATTAATTAAAAAAACCTTGCTATTGGGCTTGCAATTTTATGTGCCAGTTTCTTAAATGTTCTTGGATGGAGATTATCCGGGCTCACTGATTTAGTCTCATTAAACTGCTTGAGTTTGACTTCCACCTCAGATGTGGTAATTTCTACCTCCATATCCCCATTGCCGTTAGCCACCCTGCCACTACCCCTAAGCTCTTCATTAGCCTCATTAAAAACTGAGGCAAAGTATTTGTTTAGGTGTTGGGCCATACCTAGGTAATCTTTACTCTCCACCCCCTCCTCAGTGCTTAGTGGTCCCACTTCTTCTTTCCTTTTTATCTTCTTATTTATATGGCTATAGAACCTTTTACTATTGGTTTTAATTCCCTTTGCAAGGTCCAACTCTGCTTGGCTTTGGGCAGTTCTCACTTTATCCCTGCACTTTCTGACCTCCAAGAGGTAGCTTTCCTTGCTGATCCCTCCCATCTTCCGTTCCTTGTAGGTTTTCTGCTTCCTTTTAATCACAGATTTGTGATGCTCTGCAACACTCCCCTATCATTTTTTTTTCTCCTTGCTTGGGATACAGGCTTGAGATAGCTTCTGCAACTTGAACTTAAAGTAATTCCAAGCCTCCTCCACATCCAGATCCTTGAGTTCTTCAGTCCAGTCCACTTCACTCATTAATTCCCTTATATTTTTTTAAAGTTAGTTCTTTTGGAATCAAGGACCCTTATTGCAGATCTATTTTCGTTTATCCTTCTGTTTAGTTTAAACTGAATTAGCTCATGATCACTCGAACCAAGGCTGTCCTCTACAACCAGTTCTTCTATGTGGTCCTCACTACTCATCAATACCAAATCTAAAATAGCATCACCTCTTGTTGGGTCAGGACCTGTTTGGTGAAGAAATCTGTCAGCTGTCACATCCATGAAAATACGGTCCCTACTATTATTACTAGCACTTGTTGTCCAATCTATATCTGGGAAGTTAAAATCTCCTATAATCACACAATTCCCAGTAGTATTTATTTCATTGAAAACATTGAAGAGTCTCTATCCATATCCAAATCATATCCTGGTGATCTGTAGCATATCCCAACCACTATATCAGGGGAACCTCTAGTAGCTTTCTTCCCCAAAGTGATTTTGGCCCAAACAGACTCTGTCTTATCCATTCCATCACTTCTAATTTCTTTACAATCTACTTCATCATTAATATACAATGTTACTCTGCTACCTTCGCCTTTATTTCCGTCTTCTGAACAGCACGTGCCCTTCAATACCTGTACTCCAGTCATGACTACTATTCCACCATGTTTCTGTTACCCCTATAATATCTGATTTCATTCCTGCACCAGTAATTCTACTCCGTCCATTTTGTTAGCCAGGATCCTTGCATTAGAGTACAAACATCTTAACTGCTGCTGCTTGGCCTGATTAGGTACAGTCATTCTACTGCCAGTATCACCTAACTGACTGGTTATCAGCACCATCGTTCCTCTTAATGTCCATTCTCCTATCCATGGCTGTTACTTTCTTATAGAAATTTCTATATCCTTTCTTACTTGATTTTCCTGCCTCTTCATGTTAAAATAAGACATGGAGATTATATGAGCATCTCCCAGCAGTCTCTCCTGAGTTCCTAGTTTAAAGCTCTTTTAATAAGTTGCACCAACTTCCACCCCAGAAGTCTATTTCCCTCCCTATTCAGGTGGAATCCATCCAATGAGAAATACCGTTTGTCCATGAATGCCTCCCAGTGGTCAAACATCCAAAAACCCTCCTTATAGCACCACTGTCTGAACTATCTGTTGATCACCATAACCTTATCTTGCTTTTGTTCTCCTTCTCTAGAGACAGGCAGAATCCCAGTGAAGATCATCTGAGCCTCCATTTCCTTAAGTGTCTTCCCCTGCCTGGCATAGTGTCCCTTGATATGTTCCAGTAAGAATCCAGCTGTGTCATTTGTTCCCACATGAAGGACAATCAGTGGATTATTTCCTGCTCCCATTAGGATTCTCTTCAGCCTGAGGCCCACTTCTCCAGCCTTCCTCCTGTTCTTTCTGTCTTCAAGTCCTCTTGTCTTTTATTCTCCATTATAATCTTCTGCAAGAGATCCTGCATTCTCCCGGCACTCTGGACTCTGGGTATCTCCATTGGCTCTTCCCGCTGCTCCAGGCCAATGGGGGCGGTGGGAAGTGGTGGCCAGCACATCCCTTGGACCGTACCGCTTCCCGCCACCCCCATTGGCCTGGGATGGCAATCCGCGGTCAGTGGGAGCCGCAATCGGCTGAACCTGTGGACGTGGCAGGTAAACAAACTGACCTGGCCCACCAGGGTGCTTACCCTGGCCAGCCGCGTTCCAAAGGTTGCCGATCCCTGCACTACAATTTTTGAAGAAACCCCATGAGCTAGTAAAAGGCACATTCTTGGTGATTTAATTCTGCATTAAATACTGACAACCCACTCCAATTGCCTTTCTCCCAACCCCACTGCCCTTTCTCCCCTCTGATAGGAGGGTGTTATCTAGCCACTTGAGCTTGAATGGTTCCTTGAAATATGTGTTAGCTACTTATGCTAACCAATCTGTTCCACCTTGTATTTAGCTGTGATGCTCTGAGTACATTTCCCAGACCTGAAGAAGAACTCTGTGAAAGCTTGAAATTTTGTCTCCCTCACCAACAGAAGTTGGTCCAATAAAAGATATTATTTCACCCACCTTGTCTCTGTAAAGTTTCCACACGGTTGTCTTTTGATATGGACTCCTCTGCAGCAGCACACTTATTTCAGCAAAAGTACAGAAATTACTACAATTCCTAGAGAGACTAGGTGGGTGAGGAGAAGAAAAAGGAAAAAAAGCTGGTGTGTGTGTGTGTGTGTGTGTGTGTGTTAAATGGGTTATATACATTGTTGTAATAAGCCTCCAGTGCAGGGCCGGCTCTAGGATTTTTGCCGCCCAAAGCAAAAACAATTTTGGCCGCCCCCCACTTATTTAATTACCCCACCCCCGGCCCCGCCTCAACTCCGCCCCTTCCCCAAATCCCCAGCCCTGCCTCCTCCCCACAGGCTCTCAAGCCTAGGAGGGAGGGAGGAAGAGGTAGAAGCGGCGCCGCGCCGCAGCCACTCGAAGTCTCCCCCCCTCCCAGGTTTGAGAGCCTGGGAGGGAGGGGGAGACTCCGAGTGGCCGCGGCGCAGGCGCCGCTTCTCCCTCTCCCTCCCAGGTGCCCAAGCCTGGGAGGGAGGGGGAGCAGCGGCGCGCGAAACGGCCGCTCGGGATCTCCCCCTCCCTCCCAGGTTTGAGAGCCTGGGAGGGAGGGGGAG